>NC_138770.1:318769046-318954046 GCF_965119305.1 Pelophylax lessonae
ATAATAGCGGGTTACTCCACATTACACTGCATGTGATAATAGGGGGCTTCTCCACATTACACTGCATGTGATAATAGCGGGTTACTCCACATTACACTGCATGTGATAATAGCGGGTTACTCCACATTACACTGCATGTGATAATAGCAGGCTTCTCCACATTACACTGCATGTGATAATAGCGGGTTACTCCACATTACACTGCATGTGATAATAGGGGGCTTCTCCACATTACACTGCATATGATAATAGCGGGTTACTCCACATTACACTGCATGTGATAATAGCGGGCTACTCTACATTACACTGCATGTGATAATAGCGGGGCTCTCCACATTACACTGCATGTGATAATAGCGGGCTACTCTATATTATACTGCATGTGATAATAGCGGGGTTCTCCACATTACACTGCATGTGATAATAGCGGGCTTCTCCACATTAATCAGGTAATAACCCTTCCTTAAAGGCTCTCGTTAGGACTGTTAGTATAACATCTATATATTGTATATAAACTTTTGCCATCGCTGTAGGCCGCTTCCATCTTCACCCATCTTCCTGCCGGGTCCGCGGACTCCGGCTGTATGACTGGCCGGAGCCGTAAGTCACCCTCGCGCATGCACGCATGCATGGGGGAGCCGCCGTTTACGGCACAGGATTCTGAAGGAATGGCCCGGGTGATGTCATCGGCTGCAAATATAATAAATATCTCCTAAACGGTGCACGTTTAGGAGATATTTACAGTACCTATAGGGGCCGGTGCAGGCGCATTGATTCCTGGGAGCGATGAGGTTCAGCTCCCAGGAATCATTGCAAGCCAGGAATTGATGACTTGCCGTGGCCGCCGAGGGAGGAAGAGGAAGTAAGGTAAGTATATTTTCTTCTAAAACAAGGTAAGTAAAAAAAAAAAAAAATTGCGATTATCCATTTGTTTTTCAGGTGACCCGGAGCAAGAAGATGGACCGAAGTTACATTTTAGGGTGGAACTCCACTTTAAGTTTACAACCACTTTAGAGTAAAAATATCTTCTACCTTTGCAACCACTGTAAGCTGTTGATGTGTATGGATTAATATAAGGAGAATAAGGATATAATTTAGGCCTCATGCACACAGGGCATTTTTGCAGGTGCTTTTAGGAGTGTAAGTGGCATAGGCGTTTTCAAGCTGCAAAATAAACCCAGGACAAGTGCGTTCTGAGGACCGGCGTTACAGCTGTAAAAATGTCTGACACTGCTAAAGGCTGCTTAGCATTGTTTAACGTTGCTTACCGTTGCTTATACAGCGTTAAGCCACGTCATATGTTTTTTGTTTTTTTTTTAATGTGAAAATCAATGGGAGCCCATTGATTTGAAAGGAAGTTACATCCAAGTTTGATCAGGATGACTCTGAGGAGCTTGAGGGGGAACTCCATGCAAAAATGGAAAAAAAAATGGCGTGGGCATCCCCCCCAGGTTCCAAACCAGGCCCTTTGGGTCTGGTATGGATTTTGAAGGGAACCACACGCAAAAACACGGCGTGGGGTCCCCCCAAAATCCAGACCAGATCCTTATCCGAGCATGCAGGTCAGGAAAGGCGATAGTACAAGCGGCAGCCCCACCCCCTCCTGGACCATACCCGGCCACACGCCCTCAACATGGGGGGTGGGTGCTCTGCACCCCCCCACCCCAAAGCACCTTGTCCCCATGTTGATAAGGACAAGGGCCTCTTCCTGACAGCCCTGGGCGGTGGTTGTGGGGTTCTGTGGGCAGGGGGCTCATGGTAATCTGGACGCCCCCTGTAACAAGGGGGCCCCCAGATCCCGGACTCCCTTATATGAATTAGTATGGGGTACATTGTACCCCTACCCATTCACTCCAAAAAAAGACAGTGTAGTGTAAATAATGACAAGAGACGGTTTTGAGAAGTCCTTTATTAAACATCTTCCTCCGATCTTCTCCCTCTGGTTTTCTCCCTTCGATCTTCTCCCTCTGGTCTTCTTTCTCCGGTCTTCTTCCTCCGGTCCTCCTCCGACAATGTCTCCCGTGATTATGCCGGCTCCGCTCTTTGCAGCTTCTTATATAGCCATGGACCCCACCCCCTTGTGTCAGCAAGCATCGTAGAGTGACATAACCGGGTGGCCACGCCCACATGGCTCGGAGGGAGAAGACTGGAGAAAGAAGACCAGAGGGAGAAAACTGGAGGGAGAAGACCAGAGAGAAAAGACTTCTCAAAACTGTCTCTTGTCATTATTTACACTACACTGCCTTTTTACACTACACTGGGGCATGTGGCCTGGTATGGTTCAGGAAGGGGTGGGGCCACTGGCTCGTCCCCTTTCCTGACCTGCCGGGCTGTATGCTCGGATAGGGGTCTGGTATGGGGGGAAACCCCACGCAAAAAACAAAAAAAATTTTTGCATGGGGTTCCCCTCAAGATCCATACCAGACCCGAAGGGCCTGGTTTGGAACCTGGGGAGGAACCCCCACGCCATTTTTTTCCATTTTGGCGTGGAGTTCCCCCTCAAGATCCTCAGAGCACAAGTCGCACCACAAGTCGGAACATCCTGATGCGACTTCCATTCAAATCAATAGGAAAGCTGCATCAAAGACGGCTCATAGGCAACCATTGATTTTAAGTAGAGACAGAAAAAATGCTGCTAAAAGCTAACATGCATTAACGCCAATGGAAAAAGCTATTAAAAGCACGTTTTTACAGCTGCTTTTTCCTGGCGTTGGTAGTGGCTCTGCAGCTCATTTTTTCTAACGCCCTGTGTGCATGAGGCCTTAATGTCACTTTCAAGTGGGCTTAGCATCATATTTTGCATCTTAAGTGCAAGTACTTTGTAAGTGTAACACTTATATAAGTTTATTATCACAGTTTATTTATCACAGTGCTTCGCCTGACAATGCCTTCCTCAGCTTTTCTTTACAAAAGGTCAGCACCATCTTTGTACAGGCATTATCCAGAGTTAGCATCTACTTCCTGCACTGGGATGTTGGCTCAGAGATTACACATTCATATAAATTCTGGTGCCTCTGAGGTTCTTCGCTATTTTTGCACATACTGTATGTTACCCAGATCAGTCCCTTATGTCTGACTTTCTACACAGTTACAATGTTACAGTCTGAAACAGGGAAAGGAAATGCTTCTTTTTGCCTACATTAGTCACTTGACTAGAACTCAAGAACAGCTTTTTAGTGATAAAGGGTATAGCTTTTCTGAAAAAGTAAACTTTGGCAGTATATTGGGATATGTCAGCAATTAACTTATGGAGAGTTGTAATATTCTTTATAGGTCCACTTTAACATTTTAGTAAATACAGCTACAGTGATCTTACACATGCTGAAAGGCCTAAGGTAATGGCTGGTACCTCTGGACTAAACTTCATACTATGTTAAATGATAGGTATGACCATATGTGGATGGATGAATGTATAGTGTGACACATGCCTGAAGAAAGGGCCCTGTGAGGCTTCCGAAAGTTTGCTATTTGCTGTAATGATGTAATCGCTGAATAAAGTTTTTTACCTATTCTGGAGATCCATGGTGTTCTGGTGACATTTCTTGCTCTGACTATTCAAGGTTCTAGCCGGTGGTCGCTTTGGCACCCACTTATATAGACAGCCATTTCTACAGAAACGTGTGCGTTGGGAATAGTGTATTTTAAAAATTCTCTGGTCTCAGCTCAGGCTAATCTTTACCTTCCCTCCAGTGCTAATTCTGACTCATCTGCTCAAAAAGATAGAGCAAGAGAGGAAATCATTTATTCTATTTGCACCAAACTAACCCAGAAGAGCCTGCTACACAGACATACTCAGACTTCTAGAGATTACTATGTGCCTTGAATTCTGGCCTTCCTACAAACAGGCTTTGACTTGAACTTAGCCTTAAGCACTCTTTAAGTACTGGTCTTGAATTTGTCCATTCTCCTTCAAAGTCTATTGGCTTCCCTTTCCGTTGTAAAAATGTTTTCAATGTGTATCTTGCCTGTACCCTGTGCTTCCTTGGGATCTCGACTTGGTTCTCTCATCACTGCAGAAACCACCCTTTGAACCCATTAGAGATATTCCCTTAGAAATCTCTGCTGCAAAGTAGCCTTTTTCTTGCTATCCCATTGCTCAGGTGTATCCCTGAGTTGGCAGCCTCAGTTTTCCACCTAAATGGCAACATATCAGTCCTACCATCCTTATGCCCTGTTCCAAAGCTCCCTAAAGAAAAATCTCTTTATTTCCTGGATGTATTCAGAGCCATTAGAGTGTTCCTCAAACTATAGCTTTGATCAAGCAGATGTATTCCCTATTTGTCCTGTTCTTAGCTCATTACAAGGGACACCCTGCATCCAAGTACCCCATCTTGAAAGGGATTAGAAATATCATTGCTAGAGCTTGCATTTTCAAGTACAAATCTCCTTGTGTACTTTTATGTGCCCATTCCATCAGATCCAGTCCTCTGTTTATATCTTCTCAAAGTTCTACCAGGTGGATGTTCTGTTTACCGTTGCCCACCCTTCTCATTCATTGCTCGGGGATGCCCCAGGGTCTATGATTACCTTACCTGTGTATTATACTGTATGATTAATATAAGAGGAACTTTGACTTAACTGTAAATTCCATATTTTGGTGTCCAGTACAGGAAATAGGCCACCCTTCCTTCCATTTCTTGGTTACTCTGCATTGCTTGCTCAAAAACCGAGGACTCGCAGAGTGAGGTAGGGATATAAGGGAGGAACCCAGACTGCATGTCCTTCAAACCTTTGCTAGTGTCTGAACACCTGAAGGTATGGGTCTATAACCCAGGGTCTATGAATACTTTTCTTGTGTCCTGTATTGTATTGAGCCAAAATTCCTCTTTTTTCAATTGTTTTTTTTTTGTTTTTTTTTTAAGGGACACAGCACTGTGGATTTTAATGGGGGGGGGGGGGGGAATCCAAATGCAGTTTAAAACTGAGGGGCAAGCAAGAAAACCGATACAGTTACAGCAGCAATACAGAGTATGGCGGAGGTGGAAGCAGAAACCTGGGAGCCCAGAAATGGCGAGGCTTGAAAGAACAAGCCCCATGGCTCAAGAGAATACACCATGGAGGGAACATGAGTTACCCCCCAAACAAAGGTATGGACTAAGGAATCGCTAACTAAAGGTTGTTAAAAAAGAATAAATGAGGCTACAACCTTTCATTTAATGATGCTCAGTGCTAAGCACTGATCTACTCCATCTTGAGAAAAGTGATTCACACCATGTGAAGTAAGCTTTATAGGTGCAGTGGTAATTTTTGCAAAAAGTCAACTTGCGAGCAAAGTGGGAATAACAGCCTCAGAAAGGCCTCTGTATCTGTATACTGTATGTAATACTGTATGTATTAGAGGATAAGACAATGGGATAGTAGATCTATCTAGTCACCACTGATAATCACCACAGCGTGTCTCTAAACAAGCAAATCAGCTAAAAGTACCAAGCTTTCTCGCCCATTCTAAACCTATGAGGATAACTGGGATATCTTCTAGCTATATTCTCCATAGAAGCTGGGCTTGAGCTTTAAAGTAGGAAACACATAAATAAAAGCATACTGATACCGCTATGGAATCCTCAAGTGAATCATTGGACCTTGCAAGAAAACTGTCTAGTTTACTGTTTAATAAGGATGCCATCAAAATCACTTCCTGTGCTCTCCACTGCTGACAAATATGTTGAAAATCCTCTTTGAAATCTGCCTGCTGGTTTTCCATGCTGGTAATGTGCATTACCTGAAGGGCCACAACTCGCTGTTTCTCCATCCGAGAGGCTTTTTCATGTTCCTTTGGTGATTTACATATGCTAGCACCATGACATTGGGCTGGACTCACATTGTGTCATGCCTTTAGCCTATAAGGAAAAAATAATATCCTTTGGACTTGCAATACCAACATTGTCCACAAGATGCCACTCTAACAAAAGACTACTGATGAACAGTATTCTATGGTACTACACATCTCCTGTTATATCACTGGTAACTAGCTCCACCTCCGACTGCAAGTTCTTCTTACATTCTCCATTAGAACACACTGCATGGCAGTCAGCTAAGCCTGCACCACATGTTTCCAAAGAAAACGTTATCCTTCTGAGGCAGCTGGTATGCTTAAAGACTGTTAACTGTATATCCAGTGGACATTTGTTTATATTCATGTACCTTTTATATGTTAATTTATCTGTTTATGTCTAGTTTCACCACGCACATGTACATCCTATTCCTTATATGGAATACCACCATCTGTTCGTTGTAATAAAGACCTGAAGTTACAGACAGTCTGGTTATTTTTGGGATTCAAGGTTTAAACTGTATGTTGAGCTACATACACGCCAGGGGCAAACGTGTGTCGAGAACAGAACAGTGAAACAGCGGTTATCCAGCAAGTGGGGTTTAGGATAGTGACTATACAGAGGCCTGCTACCCTGTCAGTGCAGTCATCTGTATATGCAATACAGCAGTCTCTACACAGTCAAGCTGTCAGGAGACTAGCCAGAGGAGAGTTGCCCGTAGGCCTGGCATGGTGGCCAATTTCCAATATGGCCGCACTCGCACAAATGCGCGCACACGTATTGTGAACGCACGTTCACTACGGGAAAGACGTGTGTGTGCTGGCTCACACAATGCTTGTCAGATCTTGGCGCCCTCTGGCCATTAAAAGAGGGACTGCAGCACATGGACATTGCTGACTGATCTTTAGCTTCCTGTTCCTGTGTGTGTGCTTATGCTTCTGATCATCTGTTACCGACCCGGCCTGCCTTTGATACCTCTTGTCATTCCCCCAGCTCTGACCTCGGATAGCCCACAGATCTGCTCTTGTCTCTTGTCCTGTGTATGACTTCGGCTTGCCTGACCACGTCCCTGCTCTTCTGTCTGCTGACTACTGGCTTACTGACCTTGGCATCCATCTCTGACTACGTTTCCTGCTTCACCCAGTCGGCTGTTATCCATCCTGCAGTACCCAGCCTGCTGTACCCACCTGCAGTACTTACCTGTTGCTCCAGCCTGCAATACCTATTTGCCATATCCAGCTTACTGGAGCCACTACAATCGGTTTCCTGTTGTGTGCAGTCTGCACCATCATCAGCTCCACTGGGTCCTACTGCTGCTCACCTCATCTGGTATCCACCTGCTGAGAGATCTCCACACCTGCATCTCTCATCCGTGGCACAGCCGGCAATCCCTGCTTCTTTGGGCTTTGTGTTCCCTGTTTCCACCTTCAGGGACACCAAGCACCTAGCCGCAAGGAGAGCCCTCTCAGCATTTCGGCTTCAGGACCAGGTTCGTGACAGTTTCAGTCAGCCAAAAGATGTCTGAAGCCGACAGAGGTGCGTCTCCATTAGAGGCTCCGTGCCAACAAGTCGCAGCCATTATGCAAGCCATAACAAATCTGCAAGAAGACTATGATCAATTGGAAGGTCGTCTGCAGAGTCTATACACTACTCCTTTTCCTACCGACCAGAACCTGGCAAATACAGCCCCAGCCTCAGCTTCTGCTGCCTCTGAACGATAGCTGAACGTTTCTCTGGGGACCGAAGAAAGTTCAGGGCTTTTAAAAACGCTTGCCAGTTATATCTAACTCTGCAATCACAGACTTTTTCTCTTGAAACCGTTAAGGTTGGCTTTGTCATTTCTCTTCTCACAGATGAACCTCAGTCTCAGCTTTCTTCGAAACTATGTCGCAACTTTACGACGACCCCCAGCGAATGGCCACGGCCGAGGCAGCCCTACACACACTACAAAGAGGGTGCCGGCCTGTTGAGGACTATAAAGCTGAATTCCACAAATGGTCAGCAGACACCGGCTGAAATGAGCCCGCATTAAAGTACCAGTTTCGGCTTGGCCTATCTGAAGCACTTAAAGACGAGCTGGCTCGAGTCGACACCCCTGCCACTCTGGAACACCTTATCAAACTGTCCATCCAGCTTGATCGCCGACTGCGTTAGAGACGATCCGAACAATTTCAGTCCTCCAGACCTAACTGGATGCTACCCAGAGTTCCCCCAGCAATCCACTCTACGTCTGTTACCTCTTCTTCCTCAACACCTCTAGAGGGGGAACCAATCCAGATTGGACTGATGCATTCTGCCCTAACTCCCGAAGAAAGGACACGCCATCGGCAAGCCAACCTTTGCGTCTACTGTGGAGGGGCTGGACATTTTCTTCATAATTGTCCTGTGAAACCCAGTAAGCCCCGGCTTCCTGGCCCTGCCTACTCTCCAGTCTCCGGGATTCACCAAGCTCACCTACTTCTACCTATCTCACTACAGGTGGCGGATAGGGAAATCAGGTTTCAGGCCATAATTGACTCCGGTGCTTGTAGTGTCTTCCTAGACCTTACTCTGGCCAAGAAATTTAGCATTCAGCTTAGACCTAAAAGACTGAGCCTTACTGTTCACTTGGCAGATGGCACCATCCCCACATCGGGGCCCATCACCCAAGAGACTGAACCTATTATGACTATAACTGACTCTGAACATCAGGAATTCCTGTGCTTTGATGTCCTTTGCTCCTCCATGTTTCCTGTGATATTTCACATCCCCTGGCTGCGAGCCCATAACCCCAGGATTGACTGGTCTAAGGGGGAGATCATATTTTCCTCTACCTACTGACGCCAACATTGTTTTGTACCCGAGTCCCTGAGCTCTTCCAGTTGCATGACCATCCAATCAGTATCTGATAACAGCCAGCTTGTCCCATCCAGCTACCACGTTTGTGGTTTTTGGTGCCTCAGGCCAGGTTTGGGACTTTAAGGGCAGGAGTAAATAGATTGATGGGTTTTTATAAAACAATTTATTGAAAAAGAAAAACAGTAAAAAAGGTATTACAAACATATATAAGTGAATGGGTGAAGGCCCATTGAGTGAGAGTGACGAAAAAGATAGAAGGTGGGTTTACAGGTGAGTATTGGTGACATTGGTTAGGACATTGCTGCTCTGCTGTTCCATGTATCTTGGACAGGAACTAGTTTCAGAGGGGGTGTCCAAACGGTTTTCCGACGCGTTTCGGCCATACACGGCCTCTTTCAAGGATGTATCACCAATTCTATGGGTAACAGGGTATAGTATAAATGATACATCTTTGCATAACTTCATTCAGGAATTATGCAGTATAAATAATATTTTACATACATGTTTTTTGTCCACTTCATGTAAATATGCCTTCCCCGTGGTTTCAGGATGCTACAGGAACTTATGCTGCTTAGAAGTGAAAATATTATGGGTTATTGTATATCCAAACCGGGTGTGCTGAATATATGTGTAAATAGGTAGTATATAGTATATTTACTTGACTAGACCAAAATTCAGTCTAGGGGTCCGATGTGGTCTCTAGTGGTGTAGGATTTTAGTGAGCAATCCAGATGGATCTGTAGGTAGATGTTTCACATAATATAAGGTTCAAAAAAAGCCGGTTTGAAAGTGTAAAATAACAACATTCAAAGTATTCGGCATGTGGTTTAGAATATGGCTACTTTAAAAGTGGCAAAGACAGGCCACTAAAAGTTTGGTGAGAGACTGGTTAAAATCTCTTCCAAGACTTACAGTTTGTTCAGGTTGCGAGGTAAAAGGCAGGATCTAGCAGCATGTGGACTCCGGCGTGTCTTCTCCCTTGGCTGGAGAGAGACTGAATGCCTGTGAGCGTTCCCCGGCCTTATAAAGCGGGTCGCACATGCGCAGATCTGCGCTGCGTGATGCCGCGTGACGTTCTCTATGACGCAGCCGGGCCGGTGCGCATGCGCCGTAGATAGTGCGCATCCCCGGGGGCTGTGCGGACGTGCCACATAGCCCGCCGACACAGATGAGGAGTCCGAGTAATCCCGAGGGCGGGATTGTGGGAGGTGCGATCACCAACCTTCAGCTCTAATTGCCCCGATCCAGAAGAATTGGGGCTTTCTGTGGCGGGAGCTCCTGAAGATAGCGAAAATCTAAACAAAGGATTTATTCGTTTATTCGTCCATCCTCTTCCCCACTTAGGCCCTGTGTGGACTACAGAGAATTAAATAAAATTACTATTAAAAATCGATATCCACTTCCCCTAGTACCAGAACTTTTTCAAAGATTTCGGACTGCCCAAGTTTTCACAAAACTAGATCTCCGGGGTACTTATAACTTAGTCTGGATTAGAGAGGGGGATGAGTGGAAGACAGCTTTCCGAACCCGTTTCAGACATTTTGAGTATCTTGTCATGCCCTTTGGATTGTGTAATGCCCCGGCAACTTTCCAGCATTTTGTAAATGACATCTTTAGAGAATACCTGGATCACTTTCTGATTGTGTATCTTGACGATATTCTTATATTCTCTGCATCACTCGAACTACATCGTGTACATGTGAAGAAAGTCTTAACTACACTTAGAAAACATGGACTCTATGCAAAAGCAGAGAAATGTGAGTTCGAGAAACAAGCCATCCAATTCCTGGGGTTGTTAATATCCACCAATGGAATTGCCATGGACCCCCAGAAGGTGTCTTCTATTCTTGAGTGGCCTGCTCCAGTGGATAAAAGAGGAATCCAAAGATTTGTAGGATTCGCTAATTTCTACAGAAGGTTCATCAGAGGGTTCTCAGCCATCATCGCCCCCATCACTCAATTGACACGACAACACTCTAGATTTCAGTAGTCTCTGGAGGCCCAGGAAGCCTTTGATAAACTTAAAGCCCTGTTCACTTCTGCTCCAGTATTACAGCACCCAGAACCCACTCTACCCATACGTCCTGGAGGTAGACACCTCGAAAGTTGCTACTGGAGCAATCTTATCACAGCGCCAAGGGCCTAAAGCTTTGCTCCACCCAGTAGCCTTCTTTTCAAGAAAATTAAGTCAAGCAGAAAAGAATTATGATGTCAGTGACCGGGAGCTGTTGGCCATCAAGGCGGCTTTAGAAGAGTGGCGATACCTGCTGGAGGGTGCAGCCCACCCTGTGATGATCTTTACCGATCACAAAAATTTGGAATACCTCAGGACTGCCAAACGGCTTAGACCCCGGCAAGCACGGTGGGCCCTGTTTTTCTCCCGGTTTAACTTTCACATTACTTATCGGCCGGGGTCCAAGAATAGCAAAGCTGACGCTCTCTCTCGAATGTTCCCGGAAACTCCTGAAGTAGCATCTCCCAGCACAATCCTGTCCTCCCAAAATTTTTTACTAATACTACCTAATCTAAAGTCAGCCATACAGCTAGCATCTGCCCAATGCCTGGAAACTGAAGTTTCATCTTTAAGGAAGCAAGATGGATTCTTCTGGCATAACGATAACATTTTTGTACCACAAGAGACCAGGACTTTAGTCCTTAAAGCATGCCATGATCATCAGCTAGCCGGTCATTTTGGGGTACACAAGACCATCGAACTTGTCCAACGGTCCTTCTGGTGGCCAGTCTTGAGCCAGGACTGCAAAGATTATGTTGGTTCCTGCACAACTTGCCTTCGCAGCAAAGGGAGTAACACTAAAGCCTGGGGCCTTTTAAGACTGTTACCGGTCCCGGACCTTCCCTGGAAAATGCTGTCCATGGACTTCATTGTGGATCTACCCCCTTCTGAGGGATTCACTTCCATTTTTGTAATAGTAGACCGATTGTCTAAAATGTCACATTTTGTACCGATGGTGGGCACTCCCTCTGACGCAGACACAGCCCATGCCTTTATAAAGGAGGTAGTAAGGCTCCATGGTCTGCCCAGAAACATAGTCTCTGACAGAGGAGTACAATTTACCTCCAGATTCTGGAGAACTCTTTGTAGAGCCTTAGACATTGACGTCTGCCTATCCTCAGCCTACCACCCCCAAAGCAACGGCCAGACAGAAAGAACCAGCCAAACCTTGGAACAGTACCTTCGATGTTTTTCCACTTTCTCACAAGATAATTGGTTATCTCTGTTACCCTGTGCCGAATTTGCCTATAATAACTCAGTTCATGCTGCCACCAACCAGACTCCATTCTGGGCCAACTATGGGTACCATCCATCCTTTCTACCTAACGTGTTGCCTGAAACTCCTGTGCCCGCAGTTCAAGACAGATTAACCTTCATCTTAACCAACTATCAGGTTCTTCAGGAAGCCATTTCAAAAGCTCAGGAGGATTATAAAAGGTACTATGATAAGAAGAGGAGGGGGAATCCAGTTTTGAAAGTTGGAGACAGGGTCTGGCTATCTACGGCTAATTTGAAACTCCCTTGCCCTTCACAAAAGCTGGGTCCAAGGTTCATTGGGCCATTTGAGATAAGGAGAGTGATAAACCCTGTGGCCTTTGAACTGACACTTCCACAATCTTATAAAATCCACCCGGTTTTTCATGTGTCTCTTCTGAAACCTGCCTCTTCAGACCGTTTTCCGGGAAGAGAACACCCACCACCACCACCGGTTACAGTGGGCGAAGATACTGAATTTGAGGTAGAAACAATTCTTGATTGCAGGAAGAGAGGAAGGCAAACTCAATATCTTGTCAGATGGAAAGGTTACCCCCCTGAAGAGAACTCTTGGGAGCCCGAAGGGAATATTCATGCTCCCAGATTGCTGTGGGAGTTCTTCAACAGAAACCCTGAAAAGATATCGCGTTTGGGCATCTGTAGGCTGCCCATAGGGGGGGGGGGGGGGGCACTGTCAGGAGACTAGCTAGAGGAGAGTTGCCCGTAGGCTCGCATGGTGGGCAATTTCCAATATGGCCGCACTTGCACAAATGCGCGCACACATATTGCGACTGCACGTTCACTACGGCAAAGACGTGTGTGTGCTGGCTCACACGATGCTTGTCAGATTTTGGCGCCCTCTGGCCTTTATAAGAGGGACTGCAGCACATGGACATTGTTGACTGATCTTCAGCTTCCTGCTTCCTTTTCCTGTGTGTGTGCTTATGCTTCTGATCATCTGTTACTGACCCGGCCTGCCTTTGGATACCTCTTGTCATTCCCCCAGCTCTGACCTCGGATAGCCCACAGATCTGCTCTTGTCTCTTGTCCTGTGTATGACTTCGGCTTGCCTGACCACGTCCCTGCTCTTCTGTCTGCTGACTACTGGCTTACTGACCTCGGCATCCATCTCTGACTACGTTTCCTGCTTCACCCAGTCTGCTGTTATCCACCCTGGTGCCTACCTGCAGTACCCAGCCTGCTGTACGCACCTGCAGTACTTACCTGTTGCTCCAGCCTGCAATACCTATTTGCCATATCCAGCTTACTGGAGTCACTACAATCTGTTTCCTGCTGTGTGCAGTCTGCACCATCATCAGCTTCACTGGGTCCTACTGCTCACCTCATCTGGTATCCACCTGCTGAGAGATCTCCACACCTGCATCTCTCATCCGTGGCACAACCAATCCCTGCTATTTTGGGCTTCGTGTTCCCTGTTTCCACCTTCAGGGACACCGAGCACCTAGCCGCAAGGAGAGCCCTCTCAGCATTTCGGCTTCAGGACCAGGTTCGTGACACAAGCATTCTTGCAAGCAACATGTCACATAGCCAGGCGTCCTCACTCAAGACAAGATCCCACGTTTTCGGCTCCTCTAGATCTTCCCCCACAATCAATGCACTCGCCATTGCACGTGTGAAAGCTGAAGCCGCCAAGGCCCAAGCAGTCTTTGCTGAGCAAGAAATACAGATTAAAAAGGAGAAAGGGAGGCTAAAGAAAGAGGCCAAGGAAGCCCATTTAAAAATGCAGAAAGAGGCAGAGGAAGCCCTCCTAAAAACTCAGATGCAGAGGAAGCCCTCCTAGAAATAGCCCTAGAGAAATTCACTGCAGAGAAAGAAGCAGCAGCCGCCATAGCCGAAGCAGAGGCCTTAGAATTAGCTGTATACGCGAGAAGTGAATGCAGCAGAAGCAGCAATATTCTCGACCCAGAAGCTGAAACTCAAAATTCTCTACAACAAACTTCAGATTACATCAATCAATATTTTAAACCAAGCAGTGACAAAGATGACGTCAAAGAGACAAGCCGAAGACACTACACGGTACTGCCGCGAGTCAGTGACAAGCCTCAAGCCTACAAATGGGAGAAATCCATACAAAGTGACGTCTCCTATGACAGACTCCCTACAAGTGGGATAACAGAACCTTCTAATCGTCCTCCAGAACCAACGCCAAGCCAGAATGGTACGCCAGAGGCCGGCTTGACACCCTCAAAAGGTATGACTACACACAGCCATCTTACCATGGCAACACACAGCAGGCTAACCAAGCCACCGTAGACTTTGCAAGGTTCTTTGCACGATGCGAGTTAGTCACCAAAAGACTTGAAAAGTTTAATGACCTCCCCGAAAACTACAGAGCCTGGCGGTCATCCTTTGAAAATGCCATCAGAGACTTAGGATTGTCTTGCAGTGAAGAGATAGACCTCCTGATCAAATCGCTTGCAAATGAGTCTGCCGAGCACGCCAGGCGAATCATTACAATAAATATAAACCACCCAGACATTGGTCTTAAAACGATCTGGGATAGACTTGATGAGTGTTATGGTTCAGCAGAAGCAGTAGAAAGCGCATTATTCAAAAGACTTGATAACTTTCCCAAAATACCTAACAAAGCCTACCAGAAATTTAGAGAGCTAAGTGACTTGTTAATGGAACTTCAAGTAGCTAAATCCTGAGGGAGACCTACAAGGACTTGCATTCCTTGACACAGCCAGAGGTGTCAACCTCATTGTACAAAAGTTACCCTATAACTTGCAAGAGCAGTGGATTACACATGGATCCCGATTTAAAAGACAGCATGATGTTCCATTCCCCTCTTTTTCTGTTTTTGTGTACTTTGTGTGCCAGCAAGCTAAAACAAAAAAAATGATCCAAGTTTTGATTTTACGTTGTCGTGTGCTGCCCCTTCTGGACTTAACCCTCGCAAACCTCCAGTAGCAGTACACAAAACTAACGTGACTCCTCCAGATTCTTTTCACAGGTCTGCCAACTTCTCTAACTCAGAGACAAAGGTCAAAGATCCCAGTAAGCAGTGTCCCTTGCATCAGAATCCACATCCTCTCCTAAAATGCAGAGCCTTCAGAGAGAAAACCCTGGAGGACCGCAAAGCCTTCCTCGAGGAGAACCACATCTGCTGCAGGTGCTGCTCTTCAACATCTCATCTCGCCAAGGACTGTAAAGTCAGTTTAAAATGCACAGAATGTGACAGCTCAGATCACAACACAGGTTTGCATCCTGGGCCAGCTCCATGGACTTTACAACATACCCTCAGCACTAGTGAGCATGGCGGGGAGGAAGAGCACACCACTACAACTACACTAGAAATCACTTCACAACGTACAGAGGTCTGAAAAGGAGTCATAGGTGGTAGCTCCTGCTCCAAAATCTGCCTAGTCGGAGTCTACCTAGCAGGCCAAAAAGACAAAGCTATTAAGCTTAACGCAATTCTGGATGACCAAATTAACAGGTCATTAGCCAGCTCAACCTTCTTTAACATCTTTGGCAATAAAGGCCCCAGCATTCCCTACTCATTAAAAACTTGTGCAGGAATAGTGGAGACAGCCGGGAGGAGAGCATCCAGCTACCAAGTTGAGTCCATTAACGGACAATCACGTTTTCTTTGCCAACTCTTATCAAATGCAACCAGATCCCTGACCATAGATCTGAAATTCCTACAACAGAGGTAGCTGCTCATCACCCACACTTGAAACGCATAGCGCATCTGATACAGGAACTTGATCCTCAGGCTCAGATTATCCTACTTCTCGGGAGAAATATCTTACAAGCCCACAAATCAAGAGCTCAAATGAATAGTCCCAATAACGCCCCCTATGCTCAGAGGTTAGACCTCAGGTGGGTCATCATAGGAGATGTCTCTCTAGGAAGCATGCACAAACCTAACTCCATTAGCAGCATGCTCACAAAAACCCTAGAGAACAGGCGTCCCTCTCTTTTCCAGCCATGCCGCAACCATTTCCTTGTTAAGGAATCAGCCTACACCACCCACTCGTTTTGTCCCTTCACAAGCCCCACTTGTGACGACTTTGGCTGTGACAATGACCGAGACCATTTAGAGTGTACAGTCTTTCGAAGAACCAAAGATGACAATCGTGTGGCAATGTCTATGAAGGACAAACTCTTCTTAGAAGTTATGGAGCAATGACTAGTCAAAAGATAGTACAAACAGCTGGGTCGCACCTCTTCCCTTCAGACCACAACGCTTACCCAATAACCGAGAACAAGTGCTACAACGTTTCGCTTCCCTTAGACGTAATTTACAAAGAAAGCCAGAGATGAGGTAACATTTTTTCTTTCATAGGGAGGATCTTTGAGAATTGTCACTCCGAGATAGCTCCCACCCCTAAAGACTCTGAAGAGTGTTGGTACCTCCCTATATTCGGAGTGTACCATCCTAAAAAGCCAGGTCAAACCAGAGTAGTGTTTGACTCTAGTGCCAAATTCAAGGGTATCTCCTTGAACGATGTCCTCTTGACATGCCCAGACCTCAACAACAAACTCCTTGGAGTGCTCTTACGCTTACGCAAAGATTCTATTGCCTTTATAGCTGACATCCAACAGATGTTCCATTGCTTCCTGGTCAGAGAGGAAGACAGAAACTTCCCAAAGTTCCTTTGGTTCTGAGACAATGACCCTTCCAAAGACATCTCAGAGTATCGCATGAGGGTACACATCTTTGGAAATAGCTCTTCACCTGCAGTCACTATCTACGGACTCAGACATTCTGCCTAAGAAGGTGAGCTTAAAGTATGGCTCAGATGCAAAACAATTAGTAGAGAAAGACTTTTACATAGATGATTGTTTGAAATCCTTACCTTCCAGCGAGTCTGCAATCTGTCTTCTTAAAAGAGCACAGGAAATGCTCGCTTGTTCTAATCTCAGTTTCACAAGATTGCTTCCAACAGCAAAGAAGTAATGGAAGCTTTCCCCGCTCAAGACCATTCTAATGATCTAAAGGACTTAGATCTAGGTACAGACTCTTTACCTGTACGGCGCAGTCTATGTCTACTTTGGGACTTGAAATCTGATTCCTTTACCTTCCAAATAAATGGAGAAGAAAGGCCCTTCACTCACAGAGGTGTCTTGTCTACAATCAATAGCCTATACCAGTGATGGCGAACCTTGGCACCCCAGATGTTTTGGAACTACATTTCCCATGATGCTCATGCACTCTGCAGTGTAGATGAGCATCATGGGAAACGTAGTTCCAAAACATCTGGGGTGCCAAGGTTCGCCATCACTGGCCTATACGATCCATTATAATTTGCGGCACCTGTTACAATTAAAGGTAAAGCCCTACTTAGAGACTTGATTCATGAAACATCTGACTGGGATGCCCCACTACCCCTTGATAAGAGGAACTCTTGGGTAGAGTGGAGGAACTCTCTATCAGTCTTATCTGATCTCCATGTTTCACACCCATATTCTCCTGTACCTTCTACAAAGACACAGAGCCAAAACCTTTGCATATTCTGTGATGCTTCTATCAAGGCAATAGCTGCCATGGTCTACTTAAGAACTGTCGACACTACAGCACGATGCCACGTAGGATTCGTAATGGGCAAGGCAAAGCGGGCTCAACTCCCTGAGCACACTGTACCTAGGCTAGAACTTTGTGCTGCAGTACTAGCCATTGAACTAGCAAAACTAATAAGCTCAGAGATGGACATTGACCTCAAGGATATCCAGCTCTACACCGACAGCAAGAAAGTGCTAGGCTACATCTACAATGAGACCAGACGTTACTATGTTTATGTTAACAACAGAGTGTTGAGGATTAGGAGATCCACTCATCCAACACAATGGTGCTACGTACCTATTAACTATAATCCTGCAGACCATGCTACAAGAGCTGTTGCTGCATGGTTTACAGGACCTGCATTCTTGTACATTGCAGAACAGACTGTTCCTAAGAGTGACACTATTGAACTAGTAGATCCAGACTCAGATACTGACATCCGTCCTGAGATCTCGACATTTCAGACTGCAAGGTCAGGCTGCCAGCTTAAATCTAACAGATCTACTAGATTCTCAAAACGAAAGGCATTTTTTCGAGCTATTTCTTGTCTTATCCATATAGCTCACTATTTCAAAGGTGACTCAAACAGCTGTGACTTCAAGGGATGACATCATTGTCAAAGGATCAGTTCAGCATTAGAGCTCCAGCAGTCCCAGGATCTAATCATCCGCACTGTACAGCATGAAGCCTACGCTAAGGAGATCAACTGTATGTTGAACAGAAAACCTATCCTTAGTGACAGTGCCCTGAGAAAACTTGACCAATTTCTTGATCAAAATTGACTATTGAGAGTAGGTGGTCATCTAAGACAAGCAAACTTAGAGTCAGATGAGAGAAACCCTCTAATAGTTCCTGGTCACCACCACATTGCTTACTTGATCATATCACTTTATCACTTCCACGTCAAACATCAAGGAAGATTGTTCACAGAGGGAGCTTTACGAGCTGCCAGCCTATGAATAGTTGGAGCTAAGAGATGCGTGAGTAACATGATCTTTAAATGTGTTACTTGTCGTAAACTTCGTGGCATGCTACAAACACAAAAAATTGCCAACCTTCCAGCCGACAGACTTGCTCCAGACCCTCCTTTCACCAATGTTGGCCTTGATATCTTCGGCCCCTGGTCTGTTGTCGCACATCACACCAGGGGAGGACACGCAAACAACAAACGCTGGGCAGTAATATTTACCGGTGTGGTCATCAGAGCAGTGCACATTGAAGTTATTGAGTCTATGGACACTTCAAGCTTCATAAATGCCCTCAGGCGCTTCATCGCTATCCGAGGCCCTGTAAAACACATCCGCTCAGACAGAGGCACTAACTTTGTTGGAGCAGCAAGGGAACTGCATATTCCTTCAGACATGGACACCAAAGGGGTAGAGAGATACCTCATAGACCAGGGCTGTTCATCGACTTTAAACCCACCTCACTCCTCTCACATTGGTGTAGCATGGGAAAGAATGATAGGCATAGCCCTCAGAATTCTGGACTCTATCTTTCTGCAAATAGGGACGTCAAGATTTACCTACGAGAGTCTGGTAACCTTCATGGCAAAGGTCCCAGCCATCATCGATGCCAGACCTCTAACTCCAGATGAGCACGTTTTACTCACACCAGCAGCACTCCTTACACAGAAAACTGGAGTGATCAGTGCTCCCCACGGGAATTTCACCACTAAAGACTTATACTTGCGCCAGTGGAGACAAGTGCAAAGTCTAGCAAATAACTTTTGGGACAGGTGGAGGAAGCAATATCTCTCTACATTACAGCCACATACTAAATGGCAAGATAACAAATCCAACCTGAAAGGAGGAGACCTTGTCCTTGTTAAGGACTGTCAGTCCCAAAGGAATTAATGGCCTTTGGATCTCATCACCAACACCTTTCCAAGTGAGGATGGAAAGGTCAGAAAAGTGCAAGTAAAGATTCACAGAAACAAGGAGACAAAGTTGTTCCTCAGACAAGTTTCTGAACTAATTTTATTGTTGTCATCTGAGGAATAAATAGTGGCATCTGACGATACCAGACGGGCAGTGTCATGCCTTCAGCCTATAAGCAAAAAATAATATCCTTTGGACTTGCAATAACAACATTGTTCACAAGATGCCACTCTAACAAAAGACTAGTGATAGACATTATTCTATGGTATTACACATTTCCTGTTATATCACTGGTAACTAGCTCCACCTCCTACTGAAAGTTCTTCTTACATTCTCCATTAGAAAACAGAGCATGGGAGTCAGTTAAGCCTGCACCACACGTTTCCCAGGAAGTCCTTATCCTTCTGAGGCAGCACCGCTGGTATGCTTAAAGACTGTTAACTGTATATCCCTTGGACATTTGTTTATATTCTTGTCATTATTATATGTTCATTTATCTGTTTATTTCTTGTTTCACCGCGCACATGTACATCCTATTCTTATATGACCACCATCTGTTCATTGTAATAAAGACCCACAATTACAGACAGTCTGGTTATTTTAGGATTCAAGGTTTAAACCAGGCATGTTCAACCTGCGGCCCGGGGGTCCGCATGTGGCCCAGAACCGCAGGCAATGCGGCCCACTGCCCCCTGACAATTATTTATTTATTTTTTGCTGGGGAGGAAGAAAGTCGAGTGGGGGGCACGGCCACAGCGGTTTCCAACTAACTGTAGACAGAGGCCGACTTGGAGGGGAGGAGGGGGGCGAGCGCTGCCGGATTACAAACAGAGCGGGGATCTCCTGCTTATCCGGCTGTCGCTGTCATACGAAGCCCCGCCTCCTGGACTGGCTCCTGTGATAGACAGCACATTGGTGACGTCTATCATAGGAGCCGGTCCAGGAGGTAGGACTTCGTATGACAGCGGTCGCCAGGTAAGTGGGAGTTCCCCGCTCTGTGTAATCCAGCGGCTCTCCTCTTTCTTCATTGCAGACTGCATTGGATGGGCTTGCACTGGTGAGGCTACATTGGATGGGCACTGATCAGGCTGCATTGGATGGGCACGCACTGGTGAAGGTGCATTGGATGGGCACTGTTTAGGCTGCATTGGATGGGCACACACTAGGCTGCAAGTGGCGTGCGATCTCCCTGCTGCTGCGGGAGACTTTGGATGTCTGCAGTCAGTGACAGAGCCGCTACTTCCTGTATAGTTCTGGCTCTGTCACAGGCGGAGTGATATGAAATGCACTCTGCCTGTAACAGGAGCCATACAGGAAGCAGCGGCTCTGCTCTCTACTGCAGCCGCTGCTTCCTCCAGCAGTACCCGCATGACCAGAAGTACATGCCAGCACTACCCGCCAGCATTCTGCAAAATAAGTAGAAAAGGTATGTGCATTAGCGCGTGTAAATTGTTGCAATATGTTTTTTAATAACTAGTTGTGTTTTGTCATAATATGTCATGTCCTTGTTCATACATGTATGAATAAGGACATGACATTTTCTGGCGGCCTAAGTCACATGTGCTAGGGGTGCAACTATCCCCCAGCACATAAACTGTAAATATCCCAGCATGTGCAGTGTTTCTCACTCCTACCACCATGACCACTTCAAATCACTGAAGTGGTCATGGAGGTTAGAGTGTTCCTTTAATATCTCTCAGAAGAAGTAATCCTCTGTATACTGATTCCATTTCATTTGATCGTCCTCTAGTTGTGTTAAATTAGTGCTGGGGGGGGGGGGGGTGGGGGGCGTGGCGGCGCGGGAAGGGCACCGCTGTGTTTTATTGCTTATCTACCTTAACTATAGTATATATTTTATATGTGGCCCGAGAAAATTTCTCAACACTCAATGTGGCCCAGAGAAGCCAAAAGGTTGGACACCCATGGTTTAAACTGTATGTTGAGCTACATACACGTCAGGGGCAAACGTGTAGCGAGAACAGAACACATTGGATTAGACTTCTGAAGGGGTAGTCCTGTGAATCAGAGACAGCTGCTAGGCCATTTCACTCGATCCCGGACCTACTGATGCAACCTGACGGTACTCCTACCCATTGCCCTTACACTATGGCTGGTGTTTTTTGGTACTTTTTATAGTAAGCTTTACAATTGCCTTACTCCAGAACATTGCTTTACTTTTACTCAGGAAAACTTTGAGGAATTTTTTCGTGATCTTTCCCTTCCCAAACTGTCTTCTGCAGACCTCTCCAAATTGAATGCTGACATTTCATTTGACTAATTAGCTGCCACTATCAAGGACCTGCCTTCCCAGAAGGCGCCGGGTCCTGATGGGCTGCCCTATCTCTACTACAAATCTTTCTTGCCTATTTTAGCTCCACACCGCCTGGACTTATACGCCTCCCTGCTTGACGGCAAGACCCCACATCCTCAATTCATGCACTCCTAAATATCAGGTATCCCCAAACCAGGTAAAGATGCTTCACTTCCAGACAATTACAGGCCAATTGCAATTCTAAATTCTTCACTAAGATACTGGCCAATAGACTTGCGAATCTTATGCCAAAATTGATAGATAGGGACCAGGTGGGCTTTGCTATGTCCAGACACGCAGGGGATAACACTAGACGCTCCGTTGACTTGATTGCACTTCTCAACAGATTTCCACGTCCTGCAGTGGTCCTGAGCTTAGATGCTCAGAAGGCCTTTGATAGGCTGAGTTGGCCTTATCTTTTCTCTACTTTACAACGGTTTGGTTTAAAGGGTCCCTTTTACAAGGCCCTGGAGGCCCTTTACTCCCCAGCCACTGCACAGGTCCGCATGTCGTCTGCCTTTGCGTAGCCTACGTTCACCATGTCTAATGGTACTCGTCAGGGATGTCCCCTGTCCCCAATACTTTTTATATTATGCTTGGAACCATTGGCTGAAGCCATACGCTCACATCCTGACATCAGTGGGGTTCTTATGCGACACAGGGAATACAAGCTTTCTTTGTTTGCAGACAACATACTGTTAACTTTGACGAACCCTTTGATATCTCTGCCGTCGCTCCACTCTGTGTTAGACTCTTTTAGTGCCATATCCGGATATAAGATTAATGCCTTGAAAACGGAAGCTGCAGTATGCCACTTCATATGCCACAAGATCTCTTGTTTCAGCTGCAACACTCCTATCCTTATAGGTGGTGCCCACTGGCACTTACATATTTGGGGGTTAAACTGACCCCATCCCACTCTCTGCTATACCCCACTAACTTTGTCCCTCTCTTTCGTGAGATATCTAGGTCCCTCCAACAATGGACAAACTTCCCACTGTCCCTTTTACATCAAATTAATGTTTTAAAAATGTCCATCTTGCCGAAACTGCTTTATTTGTTTGATACTTTACCTGTAGCGATCCCCCTACCCCAACTTAAGACGTTACAGCACTCTTTCCTGAAATTTATCTGGAATAACAAGGCTCATAGGGTGGCGGTCTAGGTGGTGTTCTCTCCTCGGATACTAGTATGCCTCGCACCTCCAAGTGGTGGCCTCCTGGTGAAGGGAATGTGCTTGGATTCTATGCTTGTTACTATGGAGGTTTGGCGTAAATGCCTACAAAAGTTTTCTCTCTCTTCGCCATGCCCACCCCTTACTACAGTTCTATTTAACCCTCTGATCCCTGATGGCCTTTAGGTGGGCAGGTTGTGGGCCGGGACCCAACCCCCCTCTTTCAGCTTCGAAAACTTGGTCCATTCGGTGTCTTGTACCTTCTTCACCTTTGAGAAATTGCGCGATAAATTTGCACTACCGAAACATTCTTTTTATTTTTACTTGAAAATCCGTCATTTTTTCAGATCATTGTCGACATTGCTATCCCTGGAGAGGCCCACTGCCTTTGAATTTCTATGTGCGCGGGGTCCTCATCAGGGTCGCCTGGTGTCCTCAATTTACAATATTCTTCACGATGCCGCCAGTGGCGGCTGGTGCTCAAAATTGTTGGGGGGGGGGTGGCGCAAACAGAAAAATGTAATAGGCATTGCTTTGCGGCAAGAAACGCTGTAAAAAATTGCGTGACTTTGAGGTCACAAAAGTGTGAAAGGGGCCTTCAGTAATTAAGGTATAATGTCCCCCCTTCCAATGCAGAGAGACCAGCGTGCCCCCTTTCAAGGCAGAGAGACCAGCGTGCCCCCTTTCAATGCACAGCGACCAGCGTGCCCCTTTCAATGCACAGTGACCAGCGTGCCCCCTTCAAAACAGTGACCAGCGTGCCCCCTCCAATGCAGTGACCAGCGTACATGCCCCCTTCAATGCAGTGACCAGCATACATGCCCCCTTCAATGCAGAGACCAGCATACATGCCCCCTTCAATGCAGTGACCAGCATACATGTCCCCTTTAATGCAGAGACCAGCGTACATGCCCCCTTCAATGCAGTGACCAGCGTACATGCCCCCTTCAATGCAGTGACCAGCGTACATGCCCCTCTCAATGCAGTGACCAGCGTACATGCCCCCTTCAATGCAGAGATCAGCGTGCGTGTCCCCTTCAATGCAATGAACATTGTGCCACTGCCGTGCCCCCATCAATGCAATGAACATTGTGCCACTGCCGTGCCCCCATCAATGCAGAGTTCAGCGTGCGTGCCCCCTTCAATGCAATGAACATTGTGCCACTGCCGTGCCGCCATCAATGCAGAGTTCAGCGTGCCTGCCTCTTCAATGCAATAAACATTGTGCCACTGCCGTGCCGCCATCAATGCAGAGTTCAGTGTGCGTGCCCCCTTCAATGCAATAAACATTGTGCCACTGCCGTGCCACTATCAATGCAGAGTTCAGCGTGCGTGCCCCCTTCAATGCAATAAACATTGTGCCACTGCCGTGCCGCCATCAATGCAGAGTTCAGCGTGCATGCCCCCTTCAATGCAATAAACATTGTGCCACTGCCGTGCCGCCATCAATACAGAGTTCAGGGTGCGTGCCTCCTTCAATGCATTAAACATTGTGCCACTGCCGTGCCGCCATCAATGCAGAGTTCAGCATGCGTGCCCCCTTCAATGCAATAAACATTTTGCCACTGCTGTGCCGCCATCAATGCAGAGTTCAGCGTGCGTGCCCCCTTCAATGCAATAAACATTTTGCCACTGCCGTGCCGCCATCAATGCAGGGTTCAGCGTGCGTGCCCCCCCCCCCCCCCCGAAACCAGTGCACTTACCTGGAGCAGCCCGGCGGCGACGGCTTCCTTGACTTCAGTCCCAGACTCCCGGCGGTGGCTTCTACGAGTCCTCACTCCGGGGGCGCGTCTTCTCTGGTCCTCCCGCTCCCGCCTCCTCCTCGGCCAATGGCATGGGGTTTGCCATGCGGCCAATCAGGAAGCCGGTATTAGATCGGCTTCCTGATTGGCCAGGAGGAGGATCGGTGTGACAATAGCGAATTTTCATTCGCTATTGTCACACAATGGGTGGGCTCTGGGCGCACTGCTCTGCACCCCGGGACCACCCTTTGCATCACCCTATTAGAGCCTCTGGCTCTAATCAGGTGATTGGAAAAAAAAAAACCCCATTAAGCTCCATGCGTCCGGCGCCCTGCATGCAGATTAGGGGGCCGGACGCATGGATGCCACTGGATGCCGCACCGCTGACTGAAGAATATCACTCTTATATGCGCAAGTGGTCCGGGATACTGGATCGACCTATCACTTTGCCTATGTGGAATAAAATTTGGACTTCTGCTTTTAAGTCTTCTAGGTGCTTGGCACAGAGAGAGACTGCACTTAAGATCCTGTTGTTCTGGTATAGGACCCCCGTTCTTCTCCACAAGATGAACCCATCCTGCTCTGCTATGTGCTGGCGATGTAGGGTGGAAAAGAGCACCCTCTATCACATTTTCTGGAGTTGCTCTATTATACAACCCTTCTGGTCAATGGTCATGTCTTTGCTTTTGTCTATTACGGGTTTACAATTGCCGCTTGATCCTTTGCATTATTTACTGGGTCTTCTGTTTCCTGGCATCTCCAGACTTGCGAACAAACTGATCTCCTTCCTCCTACTGGCCACTAAGAGGGCTATCCCACTTTGTTGGCTACAACACACACCCCCCGATAAATCTCTCTTACTTCGTCTGGTCTCGGAGATGCGGGAGATGGAATCCCTGACGATAACTGTGCATGATGAACTCAATAAATTTAATGTTGTATGGGGTGATTGGGATCTACATGCATCGGAGTCTACTTGAATCTTGTTGCCTTTCAGATTTATGTACTTATTGTCGGTCCATTGTTTTCCGAGAGCCTTATTGCAGTTCTGTGTTACATTGGACTTTGCTTTGTGAAGTTATTTATTTCATGTTTTTTTTTGTTCTCTCCGGGGGCACCACTCCCCCTTTGTTTGATGATTACATTGTTTCCTTTTATTATAATTATAATTAAAAAAAGAGACAGCTGTATCTACACAGCTCCAACAAAGCTTGATGAGATAAGATAGAGAGATTGGACTCCTCTGTGGATAAACAACCCTGCACTAACAGGATGCCCAGAACGCCACTCTAACCAAACAGACGTTCGTCTACCGTGAGGAATTATCACCTGAGAGGGAGGATTTGCCCAACTTTAGCAAAGAGGTAAACAAGAGATAAACCTTCCTCTGTAGTCATCGGCTGTTTTTTCTGTCCATGGAAAATGGTTACTTATCCAATCCTGACAGAATCTCACTCTGGAATTCAGTGACTGCCTCAAAGAAGGCAACCATCAGGCCCAAGACTCTCATACACCTGTGCAGAGAGTTGTAACACTGTGTCATGATCTCAGCATCTGTAGTTTTTCCTGAGGAATGAACATTATGTTCAGGATTAGATCTAGATATATCATTGAAGAGATTAAGAGTCTGCAGAGTGATGCTGATGTTGACTTAATTTTGGATGCCCCTATGAGGATGCCCCTCAATCATAGGAGGGTCCGAGCAAGCAAACATTTTAGGGAACAACCAGGGAGCCGAAGTCAGTCCAAACTGGTAGTGATGCTCTCCTACAGTAATGTGCAAAAGGTGTTGGAGACTTGCAAATATGGGGATGTAAATGTCCTGTATACGGTGGCGAAAAAGTCTCTCCAATGGAGTGAGAAAACCATCAAGTGGCCAACTTCATACAGAACCTCTAAAACCTCACAGAAACATTTAGGACTTTCTCATCCAAAACTGAATGAATTTACCTCCTCTTGAAAACATGAAGAGTAGATGTATGTTCTCATACCTGAGCAGAAATTGAAAATAATGACCCCTGTGACAAGAAGCCTTTTATGGCTTGTAAGAGGTCTACAGAACTCCATAAGCAAATAAAGAGATTTTGAATTTTTTGGGGGCGGTATGGACTTGAACTCTATTCATTAGTCCAGTCCACTACCAGTTTTACCCAAGCATTTGAGATGTCCCACAGTCTGTGAAGGCTAAACAATGAGATCTCCAGATGGGGCTAGCTTTCATGCTGAGGTGGATTTGATTTTAAACTTTTAGCTTGCCTAGGCTGCTGGAGCCACACAAGGTGACTAATATCGAGGTATGAGTCACTTTGTATGAAATTTCTTTTGAATGAAACCGCTTGAATTCTGAAAATATTTGTGCATTTATGCATTGATGGTTCTTGGGTTTGCAAGACAAAGATGAGTGGTATAAAGATCAGTGGTATTGTTGACGTTGTCATTCAAGGTAGGTCTAAATAGACTGGCTCTTATTGAAGTATAGCCCTTTTTATATACATACTTGATTAGCTGATATTAATTTGAGCTATAGAACCCTTCTTCGTAATGACAGAGGTTGGGCTAATTTGAGACATAAGACAGCTGGAATCCAATAATGTAGCACATATGTATTTACAGTATCTGACAAAAGTGAATACACACCTCACATTTTTGTAAGTACAGTATTATATATTTTCATGTGAGAACAATGAAGAAATGACACTTTGCTACAATGTAAAGAAGTGAGTGACAGCTTGTATAACAGTGTACATTTGCAGTCCCCTCAAAATGACTCAACACACAGCCATTAATGAAAAAATGAATGGTCTTATGAATAAGGCCAAGTACAGCGCTTGCTAATTAAATCACTAATGGATAGCAAGATCCATTACAGCCTCTGTGGTATGTATAAATAATCAATCAATAAATAGAGGTAATATGAAGTTAAAATATCAAATTAACAAATATAAATAATAATAATAAATCATCAAAACTCCCAATAAATAATTAAATAGGTGCCACAATGTGCATAAGTGACTTGGTGAATGATATATAAAAATTCTAAAAAAATATACAGTAAACCCCCGCTCCATCGCGGTTCAGTTTTTGCGGTCCCGGTATATTGTGTTTTTTTTTTTTGTAATGTTATTTTACTATATAAATCATTAAAAATGAAATATTTTTGTGTTTTCCATAAATTTTTTTTTTTTTTGCTATGTCTCTCAGTATCTTTTATGTGTTTAAATGAGTTTCTATTGTTTTAAAAGTGTGTTTAAAGACCTTAAAATGCTTTTACACGTACAGTGACAGTAAAAAAAACATGCCTACAATGCATTTTAATAGGGTTTTTCTATTTCGCGGATTTTCACTTTTCGCGGCTGGGTCCGGAATGTAACCCCCGCAATGGAGGGGGGTTTACTGTATAGATATAAAAAATGGTAAAAACGAATATACTCAAAAGTATTATAATATGAATGGATTATGAATAGTCCAGAGTAAACAGTGACTGTAGTGCTCAAATATTAGTGAAGTCCTCAGTGAAAGTGATTTTTCAAATTAAAATTCGAAGGTGCAGGTGCTCAGGCGTGATTGGTCATATCATCGATTCCTTGCTTCGTGTGAGTGAATAGATTGGATCACTTACCGGATCTTGTGGGTCCTATATGCCATATTGCATTAGAACCATTCAAGCTTAATAGCCCCCTGGGCTGAATAGGTTTCCCCTTTGTGGTCCTATGGGCTGGTAACGGCTCCTTTAGGCTCCGGGGCAAACGATCAAGTGTGGTAGGAAAAGGAGAAAAAAGGCTCCAAAAAGTGTAGTAATTTTAGGATTAAAATAGTTTATTTCCCATATATCGGTGTGGGCTGGACCGTATAGCGTCATTACGTCACGTGGGTGGAACGCAAGCCGGAAGTTAGCTCGCCACTCTGCGAGGAGGACGCGCAGCCCTCACCGCTGATCACCAGTGATTTGTCGTTTTTCCTGCATTTTGAACCCGATATATGGGAAATAAACTATTTTAATCCTAAAATTACTACACTATTTGGAGCCTTTTTCCTCCTTTTCCTACCACACTTGGTCGTTTGCCCCGGAGCCTAAAGGAGCCGTTACCAGCCCATAGGACCACAAAGGGGAAACCTATTCAGCCCAGGGGGCTATTAAGCTCGAATGGTTCTAATGCCATATGGCATATAGGACCCACAAGATCTGGTAAGTGATCCAATCTATTCACTCACACGAGGCAAGGAATCGATGATACGACCAATCACGCCTGAGCATCTGCACCTTCGAATCTTAATTTGAAAAATCACTTTCACTGAGGACTTCACTAATATTTGAGCACTACAGTCACTGTTTACTCTGGACTATTCATAATCCATTCATATTATAATACTTTTGAGTATATTCGTTTTTACCATTTTTATATCTATATATTTTTTTATAATTTTTATATATCATTCACCAAGTCACTTATGCACATTGTGGCACCTATTTAATTATTTATTGGGAGCTTTGATGATTTATTATTAATATTTATATTTGTTTATTTGATATTTTAACTTCATATTACCACTATTTATTGATTGATTATTTATACATACCACAGAGGCTGGCATGGATATTGCTATCCATTAGTGATTTAATTAGCAAGCGCTGTATTTGGCCTTATTCATAAGACCATTAATTTTTTCAGTCTACCCTTTATCCTACAGCAGCTGCTTATTCCATTTATTTACTTTTAGGCACACAGGTTATTTGCATACGTAAATTTTTTTATAATAGTTCCTTGGCGCGTGGAATATACTTTGTATATTTTTTTTTACACACAGCCATTAATGTTTAAACCGCTGGCAACAAAAGTGAGTACATCCCTAAGTGAAAATATTTAAATTGGGCCCAAAGTGTCAGTGTTTTGTGTGGCCACCATTATTTTCCAGCACTGCCTTAACCAGGGGTCAAGTCCTGGGAAAAAAAAGTGTGGGAACTCACCCAAGATCCCCCCGCCCACCTCAAAAATAAAAAAGTGTGTGTGTGTGTGTGTGTGTGTGTGTATGTATATATATATATATATATATATATATTTATACACAGTATCTCACAAAAGTAAGTACACCCCTCACATTTTTGTAAATATTTTATTACATCTTTTCATGTGACAACACTGAAGAAATGACACTTTGCTACAATGTAAAGTAGTGAGTGTACAGCTTGTATAACAGTGCAAATTTGCTGTCCCTTCAAAATAACTCAATGCACAGCCATTAATGTCTAAACTGCTGGCAACAAAAGTGAGTACACCCCTAAGTGAAAATGTCCAAATTGGCCTCAATTAGCCATTTTCCCTCCCCGCTGTCATGTGACTCGTTAGTGTTACAAGGTCTCAGGTGTGAATGGGGAGCAGGTGTGTTAAATGTGGTGTTATCGCTCATACTCTCTCATACTGGTCACTGGAAGTTCAACATGGCACCTCATGGCAAAGAACTCTCTGGGGATCTGAAAAAAAGAATTGTTGCTCTAAGAGCCAGAGGCGTAACTAGAACCTTCAGGGCCCCGATGCAAGAAACCATGAAGGGCCCCCCAGACCCCTGGCCGGGGCCCTTCCCTTCAAGCCCGGGGCTTTTCCCACTAATCCTGGGGCTCTTTAATCTGATTGCATGGCCTTTTATTATGGTCCCGCATCAGGATCCTTTCACAAGTTCTGCAGTGGGCCCCCTTCCTGCAATCTTGGGGCCTCCCCACAGTAGTGAAATGCCAGGGCCCGGTCGCAAGTGTGACCTTTGAGATCCTAGAAGTTCACCCACTGGTTTACTACCAGGCCCCCTGGAGCATGGGGCCCGGTAGCGATTGCAACCCCTGCAACCCCTGTAGTTACGCCCCTGCTAAGAGCTATAAGAAGAAGGCTATAAGAAGATTGCCAAGACCCTGAAACTGAGCTGCAGAACGGTGGCCAAGACTATACAGTAGTTTAACAGGACAGGTTCCACTCAGAACAGGCCTCGCCATGGTCGACCAAAGAATTTGATTGCACATGCTCAGCGTCATATCCAGAGGTTGTCTTTGGGAAATAGACTTGTGAGTGCTGCCAGCATTGCTGCAGAGGTTGAAGGGGTGGGAGTTCAGCCTGTCATTGCTCAGACCATACACCGCACACTGCATCAAATTGGTCTGCATGGCTGTCCTCCCAGAAGATAGCCTCTTCTAAAGATGATGCACAAGAAAGCCCTCAAACAGTTTGCTCAAGACAAGCAGACTAAGGACATGGATTACTGGAACCATGTCCTGTGGTCTGATGAGACTAAGATAAAGGTTTGTGGTTCAGATGGTGTCAAACGTGTTTGGCGGCAACCAGGTGGGGAGTACAAAGACAGGTGTGTCTTGCCTACAGTCAAGCATGGTGGTGGGAGTGTCATGGTCTGGGGCTGCAGGAGTACTGTCGGAACTGGGGAGCTACAGTTCATTGAGGGAACCACGAATGCCAACATGTACTGTGACATACTGAAGCAGAGCATGATCCCCTCTTTTTGGGCCACAGGGCAGTATTCCAACATGATAACAACCCCAAACACACCTCCAAGACGACCACTGCTTTGCTAAAGAAGCTGAGGGTAAAGGTGATGGACTGGCCAAGCATGTCTCCAGACCTAAACCCTATTCAGCATCTGTGGGGCATCCTCAAATGGAAGGTGGAGGAGTACAAGGTCTCTAACATCCACCAGCTCCGTTATGTCATCATGGAGGAGTGGAAGAGGACTCCAATGACAACCTATGAAGCTCTGGTAAACTCAATGCCTAAGAGGTTAAGGCCAGGGCTCGAGTCCGGCAGGAACGCATGGGAATGTCGTTCCTGTACATTTTCCACAGCAGGAACGCCATTCCTGTTAGCAGCCGAATCCTGCAAAACTGGACTTTGAAGTATGCGAACTGAGGCAGAGGGGGGGCACAGAAGCTCAGGTGGCACAGCCCCCTCGCTGCTTCCCTAGGCATGGCACACTGTGATGCTCAGGATCGGCACACCCGCAGACCCTGCTGTAGGTGTGCTGGAAGAGGAGGGCGTCTGTGCCAACGGCGGCGGCAGTCTGCCCCGGGTGCCACACATTGGGGGGGTGGGGTGTCATCCTGACGTGCCGGTCCTCCCCTCCCTCGGTCCTTCTCCTCCTCCAGCGGCTGCTGTAACAATGTCCAGCCTCCTAGACTGGCTCCAGTGATAGGCAGAACTCTGATCCAATGTCGGCAAATTGAATCAGTGTGACATGTATTATGGGAGGTGGTCTAGGAGGCGGAACTTTGTTACAGCATCCGCTGGAGAAGGAGGGGGACAGACTGAGGGAGAGGAGGATGGACTTGCTGGGATATTCAAATCTAAGATCCATGACACAGCAGGAGATCGCCGCTGTGTTTTATCCATCCAGGCACTAATGAGACTGCAATGCTGGGCACTGGTAAGGCTGCATTGCTGGGCACTGGTAAGGCTGCATTGCTGGGCACTGGTAAGGCTGCATTGCTGGGCCCTGGTAAGGCTGCGTTGCTAGGCACTGGTAAGGCCGCATTGAAGGTCACTGGTAAGGCCACATTGATGGGCACTGGTAAGGCTGCATTGCTGGGCACTGGTAAGGCTGCATTGATGGGCACTGTACTATTTTCTGATGCATTGTTGGCCCTATAGTTGGACCTTTATCCTGGTTTAAAGGTTACTAGCAAGGTTTTGCATATGACAAATTTCCTTAAGAGATAGGATGTTGATATCCTTTTTTTTTTTTTTTTTTTTTTCTTTTCGGTTATTTTTTCCTATGATATCTGGATAGAGATACAACTCCACTGTTTGGTGCCATAGAGATTTCCCTTGGTTGACCACTTTGATGTAGTTTCTCACACCTATTTATGAATTGTCCAGGGGTTCATAGCAACACCCTTATCATCTTCCATCTATTATAGTCACCAATTTTCTTTTTTGTATACTGCCTATGTTGACAGTTCTAGTTTGTACTAATATGTGCTAACCAACAATATCTTATCTTGTTGTTCAAAAATCTTTATTTAAAAAAAAAGATTGACACAGAAATTCTAAGTAGCAATGGCTCCCTAGGCTGTGACAAATCTGTCCCTGCTAGGGGGCAACGTGAGAGCATATCTCCTGTGTTTTCTTCTCTGCTGTCTCCATTTCCTCTGTGCTGTAAACTTACAGGTATTAAATAACTCCTAATTAAGTCTCTAAACATTTCTAACTATTCTCTATGCAAGTTAAGTTAACCAAATGCACTGAAAGGACATTAGATTCCTGCATAGATACTGGGGATAAATTACGGCAAATAGACTGTGTACTTTGCAAATGCAGTTGCTCTAGAGCTTAGTAAATGAGGGGAAGCTCTGTTGATTTTCTGATTCCAACCATGTGAAAGCAAAAATGCTGTTTTTTTTTTCTTGCATGTGATTGGTAATTCTTTGCAAAGTGAAGCTTCACCCTATTTACTATTTTCCCAGAGCACCTGTACTTGCAAAGTTTTGATATCACTGCTTACATTATGACTTGGCACAGGTTATAATGTAACCGGATTTAATATTATCTACATTAAAGGGCTACCAAAGAATTTTTTTAAATTGAAAATAATAAACATGTTATACTCACATGCTCTATGCAAAGGTATTGTATAGAGCAGCCCTAAACCTCGTCATCTGGGGTACCCCGCTAGCAATAATGGCTCCTTCTTTTCTTAGAGTGCCCCCATAGCAAGCTGCTTGCTAGCGGGAGCACAAATGTGTGCTCGCTCCTGAGCTGTGTGTGTAGATGGAGCAGCACGGCTTGGCCCCGCCTCCTGCTTCCTCCTCACAGCATTTGATTGACAGTAGCAGGAACCAATGGCTCATGCTGCTGCTCGAGTCCCTGTGTCAAGAGGAAGAGAGGAGAGAAGAGACCCAAAACTGAAGTGATTGATTGAGGACTCGGTGGGGTGGGGGAAGACAGCAAGCTCTAAAAAGTTTTTACCTTAATGCAGGGAATGCATTAAGGCAGGAAACGTTTGTTTTAGAATCATTATAAATTGCTAACGCGGTTCCAGAGCACCCCCTGCCCCAAAGCCAGAGTTGTATAAAGTACTCGAAACCCATACTTGAGTAAAAGTACAAGTGCTCGATCAAAAAGTGACTTGAGTAGAAGTGGAAGTGCTCGATCAAAAAGTGACTTGAGCAGAAGTACTAAAGTATTCAACATTTTTTGTACTTAAGTATTGCAAGTAGTTTTTTTTTTTTTATTTTGCTACTCAAGTACTGAAAGTAAAAGTACCAGTAGTTTTGAAAAAAAAAATAGCTACTCAAGTACTGAAAGTAAAAGTACAAGTACTGTGTTATGTAGTTATTAAAGAAAGAAGTCAAAAGTTTGAACATCATATTGTTTTTTATTATTTCAAAAGCAGCTTTTATTTATACATACAGTAGCTTTTATTTTCGTACGCGCTGATAATACACATGTTTTGAGCTTCATGAAACCTGCCATCTACTGTTCTGGCAGTGGTAATTTTTATAATTGTAACGAGTAACTATGCAGCACAAAAAAAAAATATCGGAGTAGAAGTATTGAAATCATTGAAAAAATGTAGTGAAGTAAAAGTGGAAGTAGGAGAAAAAAATTCTACTCTAGGAAAGTACAGATACCGCCTTTCGGTACTTAAGTACAGTAGTGAAGTAGTTCTACTTAGTTACTATACATCTCTACCCAAAGCACCCCCCCATGTTTGGGGCATGTGGTCTGGTATAGTTCAGGATTGGGGAAGGGGTGCTCACTCCCCACTCCACTTTATTGACCTGCTGAACTGCATGCTTGGATAAGGGTCTGGTTTGGATATTGGGGGGAGGAGGGACCCTACGCCATTTTCTTTTAAATTTTGACATGGGAATTCCCCTCAATATCCATACATGACCCAAAGGGCGGTTGCATGGGTAGTGAATAGGGATGATCGAACTTTTGAAAAGTTCGGTTCGACCAGAACATCCGAATTTCCTGAAAGTTCGGTTCGATTCCAGAACCCCATTGAAATTAATGGGACCCAAAGTTCTGGAATCAAAAAACACCATTTTGAAGCCCTAAAACCCAATAAATGCCCCTAAAAAGTGCCTAGGGTTCTGGGTCATGCCCCAGGGACTATTAATCACACAAAAAAAAGTTCTTAAAAATTGTCGTTTCTGATAGAGAGCCAATTAATGAAAAAATTATTGAAAAAAAAAAAGAGATTTCTTTGGATTTAGTGTCTGGGGGGGGGGGGGGGGGTCTAAAAAGTATACCTGTGAAGTTTCAGCTCTGTAGCATGTCCAGAACCAGAATTATAGCATGTCAAACCTTCAAAAATGACTTTTTTGCTTAACCGCGCCTTTCTTTTGCTCCTAATCAACTGCACAGCCATTGTGTATGATGGGGACATAATGCAGTGCACTGGGAACAAGATTAGAGTTTTTTTTGGAAAAAGGTGCTGTCTCTTTAAATGTGCATATAATTAACGGGTGTATTTTCACAGTGGGGCTATTATTACCAAATGTTTTCAAGAAGTCAAAAGATGTATGCAGATGCACTTTATTTCATGTAAAATAGGGTTTGGTGCACTTTAACTTTAATTCTCACAAGAAACAGACATATATGCACGGATACATTGAGGGTTAGGGTTAGGGGCCACAATGTAGTTCACAGTGAACAAGATTAGAGATGTTTTGGATGAATACTGTAAGCCCAAAGAGCTGGTGTTGAAGGAGTTCAAAAAATTATGAAGTTGTGCACCTGTGGAACAGGTGCGCAAACATGGTATTTTTGGTGTTGGCGGAGCCTCCCCACCGTAAGCCCAAAGAGCTGGTTTTGAAGGAGGCCAAAAAATTATGAAGGTGTGCACCTGTGGAACAGGTGCGCAAACATGGTAATTTTTGTTTAGCGTAACCTCCTAACTGTAAGCCCAAAGAGCTGGTGTTGAAGGAGGCCCAAAAATTATAAAGGTGTGCACCTGTGGAGCAGGTGAGCAAACATGGTATTTTTTGTTTAGCGTAGCCTCCCCACCGTAAGCCCAAAGAGCTGGTGTTGAAGGAGGCCAAAAAATTATAAAGGTGTGCACGCAAACATGGTATTTTTGGTATAACTAAATGAGGTTCTGTGAACCTAAACAGAATGAGAGGAGGGTTGGTGGGTGGAACCATGGTCCAGGCTTAAACTGAGGCTCAGCAGCCACATCGCAACGATAAACTAGTCTACAAGGTCTGCATCAGGTGCATCAAAGCTTGATATCCACGACTGATTCACTTTAATGAATGTCAAACGGTCGACTAAGTCGGTGGAGAGTCTCGTTCGATGGTCTGTGACGAATCCTCCTGCTGCGCTGAATGCCCGTTCTGATAGGACACTGGAAGCAGGGCAGGCCAACAACTCCATGGCATACTGGGCCAGTTCTGGCCAGTGGTCTAATCTTAAGACCCAGTATGCCAGTGGATCTGATTCGTCACATGAAAAGCCCTCTGTGTCACTTTGTGCCCTGACGTAATCGTCCACCATGTGATGCAGACGCTGTTGATGCGATGTGGCAGCTGAGAGGCCTGGGCGGTGAGGACTAAAAAAAGACCGAAAGGCATCCGTCAACCGCACGCCTTCTCCAACGCTCCTCTCGTGACCAGCAGTAGAGTCCATGGTAGGTTGTCCCCGCCCCTGCACCCTACTGGAGTCGGGGAACGTGTTCACCAGAATCCTCTTGAGACTGTCCTCAAGGGATTTGATTCTGTGGACTCTCTGGGTGGATGGGAAAAGCTCAGAGACTTTTAACTTGTACCGGTGGTCAAGTAGGGTGGCCAACCAATAGTGGTTAGTCTCTTTAATGGCCTTGATTCTGGGGTCCTTTCGCAGGCTCTGAAGCATGATGTTTGCCATGCGTCGCAAATTAGCAAAGGCCTGAGAAGCTGACTCCTCGGGGTCACTCAAAACGACATTATCTTGAACGCGCTCCTCCTCCTCCCAGCCACGTACTACTCCAAAGTGTCCCGAGGGAGTCAAACTAGGCTTTGCAGATTGCCGCATGTCTTCCTCCTCCTCCTCAAAGCCTGCAAAAGTTCCCAGAGAATCGTCCTCCTCCTCCTCCTCTTCCACCCCTGGATCCTGCTCGGACCTCTGGGAGCTAGGCATAATGGGGTCAGGATTCTCAGGATAAAGGGGGCCTTGAGAGACAAGGAAGTCCTCCTGCTGCTCTGCCTCCAGTGCCCTGTCCATAATGCCACGCAGAGTGTGCTCCAACAAAAACAGTACCGGTAGGGTGTCACTGATGCATGTATCCTTAATCAAAAGCCACTGCCATGGCGAAAAGAAGCCCAGGCGCACTGAGCCAGTGCTGGTGCCGTACTCGCAGAGATATTCATTGAGGGCCCTCTGCTGCGTGTACAGGCGCTGCAGCATAGCCAAGGTGGAGTTCCAGCGGGTGGGCATGTCACAGACGAGGCGGTGTACCGGCAGGTGAAACTCGCGCTGCACTTCGGCCAAACGTGCAGTGGCACTGTACGACCGCCTGAAGTGACTGCACACCCTTCTTGCCATCCTTAGCACATCCTGCATTCCCGGGTACGAGTTCAAAAACCGCTGTACCACGAGATTCAGGACATGCGCCAGGCATGGCACATGGGTCAACTTTCCCTGCCGAAGGGCGGCCAGGAGGTTTGACCCATTATTGGTAACCACACTTCCTGGCTGCAGCTGGCGTGGTGTCAACCACCTCTGGGCCTGTGCCTGCAGAGCCCCAAGAATCTCAGGGGCAGTGTGCTGCCTGTCCCCTAGACACACAAGCTGCAGCACTGCGTGACACCTTTTAGCCTGAGACGTAGAATAGCCCTTTGAACGTTTACGTGGTACCTCATCATATTCAAAGGACCATGCTGCAGAGGAGGGCATGGAGGAAGATGAGGAGGAGGAGCAGGAGGGGGTAGAAGTGATCGATCTACCCGGATCAGCGACACCACCAGCTGTTTGCAGACGTGGGGGCAATACTGGCTGAAGCACCGAGCTATGGCTACAATCCCTTCCGCTGGCAAGCAGTGTCACCCAATGAGCAGTGACAGAAATGTACCGTCCCTGCCCATGTTTGCTTGACCAAGTGTCAGCCGTCAGGTGTATCTTACGGATGACTGACTTGGCCAGGGACGACACTACATTGCCTTCCACATGTTGGTATAGGGATGGCAGGGCCTTACGGGCAAAGTAATGCCGACTTGGCACCTGCCACTGTGGAACTGCACATTTTGCAAAGTCGCGGAAGGGAGCAGATTCTACCAGGTTAAATGGTAACAGTTGCAGAGCCAGTAGTTTTGCCAAACTACTGTTTAGACGCTGGGCATGTGGGTGGCGGGGAGTATACATTTTTTTTCGTTCCAGCATGTGTGGATTCGAAATTTGGCGTCTAGATGTTACAGCTGGTGGTGTGCTGGAGGTAGATGCGACACTGCCTGCTATATCATCATCCCTGTCAGTGGAGGCTGCCAACAGGTGACGAGTGACTATAGCAGGGACAGACTGATGTGCAGGTGGAGCACGAGGAGGACTAGGAGGCCGACTGACCGATCTTTGGCCCTTTTGTGGGTTCTTCAAATGCTCCTGCCAACGGCCGAGTGGTGGGTTGTCAAATGCCTGTTTAGGCAGCTTGTACCCAGGTGGTTGACATTTTTGCCACGTTTTATACCCTTCTGACAAATCTTGCAGATCGCAACTGTTCGGTCTGCATGGGATGTCTCAAAAAAGGTCCAGCAAAGCCTTTTGCACAGTGGACCTAACGCTTTCAAGAGCAGGCGTTAAGTTGTCACTGAGGTGTTGGCAACTCTGTGCGGTGAAAAGCGCACACTGCTATGCGACCCACAGTTGTTGCTGAATACAGCACAGCAGATGCGTGTCACGCACAGTAGCAAAGCCTTTTGCACAGTGGACCTAACGCTTTCAAGAACAGGCGTTAAGTTGTCACTCAGGCGTTGGCAACTCTGTGCGGTGAAAAACGCAAACTGCTATGCGACCCAAAGTTGTCGCTGAATACAGCACAGCAGATGCGTGTCACGCACAGTAGCAAAGCCTTTTGCACAGTGGACCTAACGCTTTCAAGAACAGGCGTTAAGTTGTCACTCAGGCGTTGGCAACTCTGTGCGGTGAAAAACGCAAACTGCTATGCGACCCAAAGTTGTCGCTGAATACAGCACAGCAGATGCGTGTCACGCACAGTAGCAAAGCATTTTGCATAGTGAACCTAACGCTTTCAAGAACAGGCGTTAAGTTGTCACTGAGGCGTTGGCAACTCTGTGCGGTGAAAACGCACACTGCTATGCGACCCAAAGTTGTCGCTGAATACAGCACAGCAGATGCGTGTCACGCACAGTAGCAAAGCCTTTTGCACAGTGGACCTAACACTTTCAAGAACAGGCGTTAAGTTGTCACTGAGGCGTTGGCAACTGTGTGCGGTGAAAACGCACACTGCTATGCGACCCAAAGTTGTCGCTGAATACAGCACAGCAGATGCGTGTCACACACAGTTGCAAAGCCTTTTGCACAGTGGACCTAACGCTTTCAAGAGCAGGCGTTAAGTTGTCACTGAGGTGTTGGCAACTCTGTGCGGTGAAAAACGCACACTGCTATGCGACACAAAGTTGTCACTGAATACAGCATAGCAGATGCGTGTCACGCACAGTAGCAAAGCCTTTTGCACAGTGGACCTAACGCTTTCAACAACAGGCGTTAAGTTGTCACTGAGGCGTTGGCAACTCTGTGCGGTGAAAAACGCACACTGTTATGCGACCCACAGTTGTCGCTGAATACAGCACAGCAGATGCGTGTCACGCACAGTAGCAAAGCCTTTTGCACAGTGGACCTAACGCTTTCAACAACAGGCAATAAGTTGTCACTGAGGCGTTGGCAACTCTGTGCGGTGAAAAACGCACACTGCTATGCGACCCAAAGTTGTCACTGAATACAGCACAGCATATGCGTGTCACGCACAGTAGCAAAGCATTTTGCACAGTGGACCTAACGCTTTCAAGAACAGGCGTTAAGTTGTCACTGAGGCGTTGGCAACTCTGTGCGGTGAAAAACGCACACTGTTATGCGACCCACAGTTGTCGCTGAATACAGCACAGCAGATGCGTGTCACGCACAATAGCAAAGCCTTTTGCACAGTGGACCTAATGCTTTCAACAACAGGCGTTAAGTTGTCACTGAGGCGTTGGCAACTCTGTGCGGTGAAAAACGCACACTGCTATGCGACCCAAAGTTGTCACTGAATACAGCACAGCATATGCGTGTCACGCACAGTAGCAAAGCATTTTGCACAGTGGACCTAACGCTTTCAAGAACAGGCGTTAAGTTGTCACTGAGGCGTTGGCAACTCTGTGCGGTGAAAAACGCACACTGTTATGCGACCCACAGTTGTCGCTGAATACAGCACAGCAGATGCGTGTCACGCACAGTAGCAAAGCCTTTTGCACAGTGGACCTAACGCTTTCAACAACAGGCGTTAAGTTGTCACTGAGGCGTTGGCAACTCTGTGCGGTGAAAAATGCACACTGCTATGCGACCCAAAGTTGTCACTGAATACAGCACAGCAGATGCGTGTCACGCACAGTAGCAAAGCCTTTTGCACAGTGGACCTAACGCTTTCAACAACAGGCGTTAAGTTGTCACTGAGGCGTTGGCAACTCTGTGCGGTGAAAAATGCACACTGCTATGCGACCCAAAGTTGTCACTGAATACAGCACAGCAGATGCGTGTCACGCACAGTAGCAAAGCATTTTGCACAGTGGACCCAAAGCTTTCAAGAACAGGCGTTAAGTTGTCACTGAGGCGTTGGCAACTCTGTGCGGTGAAAAACGCACACTGCTATGCGACCCAAAGTTGTCACTGAATACAGCATAGCAGATGCGTGTCACGCACAGTAGCAAAGCCTTTTGCACAGTGGACCTAATGCTTTGAAGAACAGGCGTTAAGTTGTCACTGAGGCCTTGGCAACTCTGTGCGGTGAAAAATGCACACTGTTATGCGACCCACAGTTGTCGCTGAATACAGCACAGCAGATGCGTGTCACGCACAGTAGCAAAGCCTTTTGCACAGTGGACCTAACGCTTTCAACAACAGGCGTTAAGTTGTCACTGAGGCGTTGGCAACTCTGTGCGGTGAAAAACGCACACTGCAATGCGACCCAAAGTTGTCACTGAATACAGCACAGCGGATACATGTCACGCACAGTAGCAAAGCCTTTTGCACAGTGGACCTAATGCTTTCAAGAACAGGCGTTAAGTTGTCACTGAGGCAATGTATTTTGCTGACTAGCAAGCATGTATACCTGCTGTAGATATATCAGCAGTGCAACGTGCTCACTACACAGAACCCTCACACTTTCACTTTCCCTACAGAAACTAGATTGTTGAATCTAACTAATGTGGTACAAAGTTCCCTAACTACACTAGATATCCCTTTCCTCACATAAAAGAACAGCTCCATACAGCAGAAGACTGACACTGTCCCTTTAAAAAAAATGTTTTTTTCTAACTCAAAAAAACAGCACAATTGCTGTATTTCTAACTACACTGACTGGCTGTAAGCTGAATGCAATTCTGCTATATGGAGCTTTAGAAGCAATCGTCTATGCAGAAAACGTAGTGTAACAAAGCAGGAGTAAGAGAAATGCTTCCACTCTCTTCAACAGACTCTGTATCACTGTGCTGGGGGTTAGGCGGGGCTATCTTATATACTGTGGGGCGTATTCACTCCTGATTGGCCTCTGGTCCCCGTCACTCCAATCACGTTCCTAGCAGACTCCTGCTCCCTCATTGGCTTTTGCTGACGTTTCTGGGCCAATCACAGGCTTTTAAAGCCCACTTCCTGTCCCATTGCATTTTGGGCGGTTCTGGTGACCGAATTCCGAACTTTTACCGCAAAAAGTTCGGAATTCGGCCAAATTTCGAACACCCAATGTTCGGGTCGAACAGATGGTCGACCCGAACCGTTCGATCATCCCTAGTAGTGAAGGCCAGGTCTATACAGGACATAGTATGAAAAGAATCTATATATATCCTCAATTGATCCTGGAAGCCAAGACTGTCAGCTTGCAGCAGGTTTCCCTGCTGTAGGCTTAAGACCTTTCTGGTCTGTTTCCTGGCTCATTGCCTGGCCTACCCTGTATGTCAGGATCTGGACGGGTTTGGGTTGGCTGGTGCAGCCCATGGGCGGATGTGCAATAGCCCTTATGTCATTTTTATTCTTTAGTTGTGGGTCTGTACTCTGCATACAGCAGACGAGGACCACCCAGGACTTCCCGGGCACGGACGGATGTGATAAAGACCTGGACCATTGTCCTAAGCTATGTTTGACCTCCTTTGCCATATGGTAGTGGGGGTCAACAACTTCTGGTGAGTGTGCATTTCTATCATATCCCACGAGCACGAAGGATGTCACCATCGTTGTTTATAAATAGTACTCCATATTGACTGGAAGACAGATAAGGATCAGTCCACTATAGCACTTTGAAGAGAAATTATATACCGGCAATTTATATGCACTTTATATGGACACTGTATGCACTTTATTTTGTTGTTAATTTGCACTGCATAAGGATATATTTGCACCTACCTTTGCACTATGTATTGCTATTTTGATGCACCTTATATGGGCCCTTGCAATATTGTTTATTAATGCATTTCATATGATATTACTCTCAGTACTGATCACTGATGCACTTTTAGTAGTGTTTCCACACACTAATATTTGTAATTTGTTTGTATCACACGCACGTTCTTGGATGATATTTATTACGCACATAGTATTCAGCCTACCATCCCTTTTGCTCCACCACCTGGAGAGGTGTTAGGGGTGACAATTTCTCACATCACACCATCAGTTCACTGAGGCATTGCACTGCTAGTAATTTTACATTACATTTTTTTCAACAGTGGAAATGGAGGGCAGAAGACCAAGGAGCCAAGTGTAATGCATACAGTAACATCAAGTGCCTTGAAGAAGTATTTATACCCCTTGAAATTTTCCACATTTTGTCATTTTACAACCAAAAAGGGAAATATATTTTATTGGGATTTTATGTGATAGACCAACACAAAGTAGCACATAATTGTGAAGTGGAAGAAAAATAATAAATGTTTTTCAAAATTGTTTACAAACAAGGATCTGAAAAGTGTGGCCTGCATTTGTATTCAACCCCATTTACTCTGATATTCCTAACTAAAATCTAGTGGAACCAATTGCCTAAAGAAGTCACCTAATTAGTAAATAGAGTCCACCTGTGTGTAATTTAATCTTAGTATAAATACAGCTGTCCTGTGAAGCCCTCAGAGATTTGTTAGAGAACCTTCCTAAACAAACAGCATCATGAAGGCCAAGGAACACACCAGGTCAGGGATAAAGTTGTGGAGAAGTTTACCTACTTCAGCTCTGGAAGGTTTTACCCCCTTCCTGACCAGGCCATTTTTTGCAATATGGCACTGCGTTGCTTTAACTGACAATTGCGCAGTGGTTTGACACTGTACCCAAAAAAAATTATTGTATTTTTTTACCCACAAAGAACTAAGAGGGGTATATGCTAATGCCAGGAGCCTAGCTAATAAGATGGATGAGTTGGACATGTTAGTACATGAGGAGGACATAGACCTTGTGGGAATAACGGAGACTTGGTTCGACCCCTCACATGACTGGCTGGCCAATATCCAAGGGTATTCGGTGTACCGGAAGGACAGGGTTGGTAAAAGAGGGGGAGGGGTATGTCTCTATGTCAAGAACAATATAAAGGTGCTAGAAAGGAGTGACATTACGGATGGGATGAGCATGGATTTAGAATCTGTGTGGGTTGAACTCGATAGGGAAGAAGATAAGGGAAAAGTAGTTGTGGGGGTTTGCTATAGGCCACCTAACCAAGGGGAGGAGGTAGAGCTGGAATTTTTAGCACTAATAGGTAAAGCGGCAAAACTAGGATCAGTCATCATATTGGGGGACTTCAATTATCCCGACATTGACTGGGAAGAGGGGACTGCACACTCGCATAAGGCCCGGCTATTCACGGAAACCTTACAGGATAACTACATGTCGCAGTTGGTGGATTCCCCTACTAGAGAGAATGCTATCCTGGATCTATTGATCACTAATGACCCAGACATAATCTCGGAGGTAGGAGTCCAGGACAACCTGGGCTCTAGCGATCACAGGATGATCACATTTAGTATAAATAACAATATAAAAAGGCAAGTGGGGAACATAAGAACCCTAAACTTCAGAAGGGCAGACTTTCCAAAATTGTACTCATTGATGGAAAGGGTAAACTGGGACCAAACCCTGGGATCACTGACCACAGAGGAAAAATGGGAATGCTTTAGAACAATATTAAGCAAAGGCATCTTGCAGTGCATTCCTATGGGGAATAAATTTAGAAGAGACAAAGCCAAACCTGGCTGGCTAAACCGTAGCGTTAAAAAACTTATTAGGGGAAAAAAATTGGCCTTCAAGAAATATAAATCAGAGGGCACCGTATCGGCCTTCCAGCAATACAAGGAGGAAAATAAGAAGTGTAAACACGAAATCAAGATGGCTAAAATCAACTTTGAGAGACAAATAGCGGAGGATAGTAAAAAAAACCCAAAGAAATTCTTTAAATATATCAACAGCAAAAAAACTAGGGCAGAGCATATTGCACACATAATTAGTGATGATGGGAGGATGGTTACAGAGGACACTGAAAAAGCAACCGTGCTGAATTCTTTTTTCTCGTCAGTCTTTACGCAGGAAAAGGAAGGGTACACTGACCATGACTGTATGGTTAGTAGTAATACACAGGACTTGCCACTATGGCTAACAGAGGGGGAAATCAGGGAAAGACTGGATAAACTTAACACAAACAAATCACCAGGCCCGGATGGCGTACATCCGAGAGTGCTCAAGGAACTCAGTATGGTTATATCTAGACCACTGTTCCTGATCTTTGCTGACAGTATTAGGACAGGAGATGTACCAGGGGATTGGAGGAAGGCTAACGTGATTCCGATATTCAAAAAGGGCCAGAGACATATCCCGGGAAATTATAGGCCTGTCAGTCTGACATCAATAATATGTAAACTTTTGGAGGGGATGATAAGGGACTATATCGTAGAGTATGCTAAAGACAACAACATCATCAGTAGTAACCAGCACGGGTTTACAAATGGGCGATCTTGTCAAACCAATCTCTTAGCATTCTACGAGGAAGTGAGCTGTGAGCTAGATAGGGGGAGACCAGTGGATGTGGTGTACTTGGACTTCGCTAAGGCGTTTGATACAGTTCCCCACAAGCGCTTAATTTATAAAATAAGGTCTGCAGGTATCGACAGCAGGGTTTGCTCTTGGATACGGAATTGGCTAAAAGGCCGTGTCCAAAGGGTAGTAATAAACAGCGCATACTCAGACTGGTCTGAGGTAGTAAGCGGGGTGCCCCAGGGCTCAGTCCTGGGACCAACCTTGTTCAATTTATTCATAAACAGCATTGAGGACGGGATCAGTAGTTCGTTATCAGTTTTTGCAGATGACACAAAATTGGCCAGGGCAATAACTGCACAGCATGAAGCAGATATCCTACAGAATGACCTGGACAAAATTACGGAGTGGGCAACGACATGGCAAATGAGGTTTAATGTGGAGAAGTGTAAGGTTTTGCACTTGGGGACCAAAAACATAAAAACACAATACACGTTAGGAGGGGAACCCTTGGGGGAATCAAAAATGGAGAAGGATCTGGGAGTCTTAGTTGATGATAGATTAGGCAACAGCATGCAATGCCAAGCGGCAGCTTCCAAAGCCAACAGAATATTAGCATGCATAAAGAAAGGGATGTATTCCAGAGATAAGACTATAATCCTTCCACTTTATAAAACTCTGGTCCGACCGCATCTGGAGTATTCTGTCCAGTTCTGGTCGCCAGTCCTCAGGAGGGATGTGTTGGAGCTGGAGAAAGTCCAGAGAAGGGCAACTAAACTGATTAGGGGGTTGGAGGACCTTACCTATGAAGAGCGGCTGCAATCGCTCGATTTATTTTCCCTGGAGAAAAGACGTCTGAGAGGGGACATGATAGCAATTTATAAATATCTTAATGGGGATCTCAGCTTAGAAGAAAAGCTGTTCATTCGAAGGAATTGCATGAGGACTCGAGGACATACAATGCGATTAGAGGAGAAGCGTTTTAACCTCAGGCAACGTGGGGGGTTCTTTACTGTTAGGGCTACAAGAGTGTGGAATTGTCTACCACAAGAGGTGGTTTCTGCGGGTAGTATGGTGACTTTCAAAAGACTCTTAGACTTACATCTCAAGGATCAGGAGATTGAGGGCTATGTTAGATGATTACAGTCACACACACCTACACAGGTTGAACTGGATGGACTATTGTCTTTATTCAACCTCACCTACTATGTAACTACTATGTAACAAATAGAGCTTTCTTTTAGGGATATTTGATCACCTCTGCGGTTTTTATCTTTTGCGCTATAAACAAAAAGGAACCATCATTTTGAAAAAAAAAAAACAAAACATATTTTGTACTTTCTGCTATAAAACATACCCAATAAAAAAATGTAAAAATCTAATTTTTTCATCAGTTTAGGCCAATATGTATTCTGCTACATATTTTTGGTAAACAAAAATCTAAATAAGTTAATAATGTTTGCGGAAAAGTTATAGCGTCTACAAACTATGGGATACATTTATGGACTTTTTCTTTTTTTTTTTTTGTTTTTGGCGGCAATCAGCGATTTTTAGCAGGACTGCGACATTGTGGCAGACAAATCTGACACCCAGTGACACTTTTTGGGGACGAATGACAACAATACAGTGATTAGTGCTAAAAAGAAAATGCAATGCTACTATATAAATTACACTGGCAGGGAAGGCGTAAGCACCAGGGGTGATCAAGGGGTTAAGTGTGCTCCTAGGGAGATCTTTCTAACTGTGTGGGCAGTGGATAGACTACAGGAAAAAAGAGATCTGTGTTTCAGCCTAGACCAACCCAAGATCTCTCTCTGTGACAGAACAGCGGTCTGCCTTGTTTACATAGGCAGACTGCCTTTCTGTCATTCCTCTAAATGATCTGCGAAACCTGGCAGCCATCGCCGCCGCTGGACCCGCTGATTGGCTCCCCCTGTGTCTAATCACAGCAGAAGTGGTGCTCCAATGGCACACGCGCGACCCGATATCTCCTGCACAAAATCACGTACATGTACGTGATTTTGCACAGGCGGGCCGCCCTGTCTCAGTATATATGCATTGGGCAGTCCGGAACTGGTTAAAGCAGGGTTAGCCTATTAAAAATTATCCCAGGCTTTGAACATCTCACGGAGCACTGTTCAATCCATCATCCGAAAATGGAAAGAGTATGATGAACTGCAAACCTACCAAGATACGGCCGTCCACCTAAACTGTCAGGCCGGGCAAGAAGAGCATTAATCAGAGAAGCAGCCAAGAGGCCCATGATAACTCTGGAGGAGATGCAGAGATCCACAGCTCAGGTGGGAGAATCTGTCCACAGGACAACTATTAGTCGTGCACTCCACAAATCTGGTCTTTATAAAAAAGTGGCAAGAAGAAAGCCATTATTGAAAGAAAGCCATAAGAAGTGCCGCTTGCAATTTGCGAGAAGCCACGTGGGGGACAAAGCAAACATAAGGAAGAAGGTGCTTTGGTTAGATGAGACCAAAATTTAACTTTTTGTCCTAAAAGCAAAACGCTAAGTGTGGCAGAAAACTAACACTGGACATCACCCTGAATACACCATCCCCACCGTGAAACATAGCGGTGACAGCATCATGTTGTAGGGATCCTTTTCAGCAGGGATAGGGAAGCAGGTCAGAGTTGATGGGAAAATGGATGGAGCCAAATACAGGGCAATCTTAGAAGAAAACCTATTACAGTCTGCAAAAGACTTGAGACTGGGGCAGAGGTTCACCTTCCAGCAGGACAAGGACCCAAAACATACAGCCAGAGCTACAATGAAATGGTTTAAAGCATATTCATGTGTTAGAATGGCCCAGTCAAAGTCCAGACCTAAATCCAATTGAGAATCTGTGGCAAGACTTGAAAATTGCTGTTCACAGACGGTCTCCATCCAACCTGACAGAGCTTGAGCTATTTTGCAAAGAAGAATGGGCAAACATTTCACTCTCTAGATGTGCAAAGCTGGTAGAGACATCCCAAAAAGACTTGCAGCTGTAATTGCAGCAAAAGGGGATTCTACAAAGTAATGCACTCCACACTTTTCAGATATTTATTTGTAAAAAATTTTGAAAACCATTTATCATTTTCCTTTCACTTTACAATTATGTGCCACTTTGTGTTGGTCTATCACATGAAATCCCAATAAAATACATTTTACATTTTCAGAGCCCATGTGACGTGAACGCATGCGTGGGAGTGACGTCATTGTGGCCCTGGCCAATCAGAAGGCCGGAGGATGCGAACCCAGAAGGAAGACGTGTGAACATGTCGGCCATGTCAGCGGTGAGTGGGTGGCGCTGTGGGAGCTTCGTTCTAAGGAAAGTATGTCATAATAAGCTAGTATGTGATACGTACTAGCTCATTATCCCTTATTCTTTCAGGTTTTTCTTTTTATTTATTTTTTTTTTTTTTGAGCTTTACAACCTCTTTAATAGCTATAAAAAGTAAAAAGCTACAGAGTCACGGATAGTCAGTAGGGTACATCAAACTGTACAATTGTATAAGCAGTGGAAGGTAGAGGTGCGCAAGTTCAGTGCGGAGCAGGCGGCAAACTAACATATTTGTCACTGACATCACTGTTGTGGAGATGGTCCAAAGAATTTATCAAGCCAGATCACTACTTCACTACGGGAAGTAAAGAAGTGTTTTGCCTGCTGAGATGACCCGTAACTTGACTAGATATAGCATAGCATATTAAAGGCCCTGAGCTCTCAAACAGGCCTTGACTTCCAAAACAGAGATCCTCTACTTTTTAACCTCAGAAGAGATGTCAGGGTAGATTAATATTAGGTTACACTTGCAGCGGAGTTCCCTTCCAGGTGATGGATCACTGCATAATAGATGCGAGGATAGCAGATAAAGGACAGAGCTCCGGTATAAGTGTACCGCTTGGTCCGCCATCAAGCCACGCCCCATAAACTATTAATATTCCACTTCACAATACACCCATTTCCCCTGGGTGTAAATTTTATACACAGTGCTTATGGATTATAAGTATTTACCTCTCTTTATTATATGCAATGCTCTATTATTATATAAAGTACAGGCATGAACTGCCTGACATGTCTCCCTTGTGCCTCACATCTGTGTATTGCATGCAGAACTTGCCTTTGTTTTGAATGCAGTGCCTAACACCACCAAGCTACAAGCAGTGGCTTACTTAGGGCTGTTGTTAGAAACCATAGGGCCCCATACAGACAACCTGACCCACACTTTGCTTGAGTGCTTCCATCTGTATACCGCTTCCTCCAGTCTTGAACATAGATATCAGATATTATAGCCGCCTATTGCAACCAAGAACTAGGAAGAACTTGTTTAGATGCAAATATGGAACACTTTATTGAACAAACTCACACAGAATATATATCCCACAGGAGGACATCCCCCACATGATCATATTACCCTAGCAATACAAACTGCACACAGGAATATAATTACCATAGCTAAACATTAGGTTCATTTTACTAACCACCCCGACAATCAGGGATCTCATTCCAGGTCAGATTTGCCGACATCAAGCTCATAACATACAATAAACATTATTTAATACATCCCCTAGCAGACAATAGGTGAGTTGCATATGTAGCAATATTTCCAGGCATTGGGCCTGATGTGGGTCTGACTTCTGACACTCTGGTTAGCTCAAATGTCCTTGACACTACTCCCTCCAGTCCTTCCTGACTGAGGTAACCTTTAGTAACACTGCTGCTGCTGCTGCAACTCTCAACACTGTACACTGTACGCTGTACACTTCCACTGTACACTGAATACTTCAGGGCCCAACCACTGGCACCCCCTTTACTCTTCAGGGTCAACACTGGCACCCCCTTTTACTCTTCCTGCACTGGCTAGCTAGCTCCCGGATCCCTCTGACCTTCTCCGGAGTGGTCCCCTCTCACTAGGTAGACCCCCAGGGGCGGTTTGCAGTACTCACGACTGGGAATGCTTTCCTGAAACTCGACCCCACTCAGCTCCGCTGGTCCTCAGCACACCGGATCCTCTCTGCAGCTCAGCTCAGCCCTCTGTCCCCTCAGGCAACCCGCCCGGGACACCCGATTCCTCTTGACAGGAGTAGAGAAAGCCATACTCTTCCTCCTGGGACTCTGCTTCCCACCAAAGACCCTGCATCATGTGCTCCTCTCAAACTTATACCCCCCTCCCAGAATGCTGTGCGGCATTATCTGCCCTCCTGGGATAGATACAAGCCTGGGTGAGCCATTGGCCGGGTTTCCTCCACTGCCCAATGAGAGCCCTCATTGAGTGCAGTGGGGAGACTCCCTAGTCTTAATAGCCACACCTGGGAACCATGACAACCTAGCTGAAAATCATGGCCCCGCTGATAAGCAGTCAAGGCCTACTACACTTTACCTAGCACCTACCTTGTAGGGTGCTACACATAGTTACATATTAGTTGAGGTTGAATAAAGACGATAGTCCATCCAGTTCAACCTGTGTAGGTTTGTGGACGTATTCATTTCCCATACCCCTGAATGTTTTGATCTTTGAGATGTACGATCAAGTGTCTTTTAAAAGAAGCCATACTCCCCGCAGTTACTACCATTTGTGGTAGAGAGTTCCACAGTCTTATAGACCTTACTGTAAAAATCTCCCTGCATAGCCTTAGGTTAAATCGCTTCTCCTCTAATCGCATTGCATGGCCTCGTGTCCTCTTACATTCCTTGCGACTGAATCGTTTTTTTCTATGCTGAGATCACCGTTGAGGTATTTGTAAATTGCTATCATGTCCCCTCTCAGGCGTCTCTTCTCCAGGGAGAATAAATCAAGCGCTTGTAAGCGCTCTTCATTATTAATTAGCACAATTAACAATACAGTGATCCCCCCCCTCTAGCAACTACTAACTGGCAATTATATAATTAACATGCCAAATAACTCAGTACTTAATCCAGCCTGGGTGACCAGATTGCTGGCAAGATGGCTAAAACAAACTACATTACACATTATCCTACGTATAAACACAGAACACCTTATCAAACAGATAATAGCAGGAGACCTCAGTAGCAGGCTGTCCGTCTCCTACCTACAATAGTCTATGAGGCAAAGCTCATACGATGTTCCATTATTCTGATACAGTAAAATTCATGTATCAGAGATTTCTTGAGGGATATCGTTGACAAACATCACTGTCCTATTTGAAGTAATCCAAACCACATTCTCAGTGTTCATTAAGTAGTTGTACATCATTTTCTCAGTCACCTTATGCCCCTAATAGACACAGGGTGACTTACACATAGGAGGGGTCTGGGAGCTGAAACAAGAGTTTCCCGATCTCTCTAAGGTAAACTGGGCTCCACAAGTCCCCCACCCAAATGTGACTCCCATCACAATCACTTACTGTGTTCATTCAGGAAAGGGACCCTTCCCATACTCTCCATCTTGAAGGATCCTATTGTGTGCTTGTAGCTGCCAGGGGTAAGGAGAGGAGGGAAGCTGACAGTGCAGTTTGGTTAGGGGGGCACACAGGGGGGCTTGGGCAGCAGGAGGAAATGTACAATGCAAAGAGAGGGTAATTGATGTAGTAGGGGGGCAATTACCTGAACCAATCCCCTGTATGGTTCTCTCTGCAGCAGCTGAAAGCCAGCTGGAGGGAGAAGAAGCCAGCTTTCAGCGGCTGCAGAGAGAGCCATTGAGGGGATTGGTTCCAGTAATTGCTGCCCCCTCCACGACGATCACCTTCCCTGCCCACATCTGATTCACCCTGCACCCTGTACAGAAGGACTGGTGGTACCCCCTCATCCACGGCCCTGGGCAACTCTCTCTGTTGCCCTGTCTGTTACATGCAGTGTGCTTTATGCCTCACTTCTACGGTTATTTTCTCTTGCAGGGAATCTCTATTAGTGTCTTACTCCTCTACTACATACAGTGTCTCACACTTCTCTACTGAATGTAGTGCTTTACAACATATATTATATAGCCTTTCTAATGCCTCTATTTTATATAGCACCTTGCAGCAAGCATTGCTTCATACATCTTTTTTACATGCAGTGGCTCATGCTTCCATATTACTTGCAGTGCCTCATGCCCCTGTATTATACACAGTGCCCCATGCCTCTCTATTACATTCAGTGTCTCATACTCCTCTATTATACTGTATGTAGTATTTCAAATTATTTGTGTAGATGCAAGACCTGTCTTTTAGAAACTGTACCTCATATCTGTTATTTACTATACACTATATGTAGTGTTTCCCATATCTATCTATTATAGATTTGGTTTATTAGCTCTGTATAACCTGTAGGTCATCATGCTTATTACACAGAGTGCCTCTTTTTTCTCTGTTGCACACAGTGCCTGCATGACCTCACACCTCTCAATTTCACATGGTGCATAATACCTCTACATCACACATAGTGCCTCTTTCTCTCTCTATTTCCCAGTACCTTCAATCTTGGATATAGAAACATTCCACATGCTATGTGTTAATCTGACCACATACAGTACATTACAAACAATTTGTAAAATCTACTAAGAGAAGTGTGGGACTCAAAAATAACAAACATACATACTCACCTATGTAGATGCAGCATCGATTCGAGCTGCAGCTATCCCCCGCTGGCCGTACATTTAGAATCGAGACCTCAGATCACTTAGTTCTCGGGTCCGCTCTGAACAGAGAGCAGTGACTGTCAGTCACTGGCTCACTGCTCTGCCGCTGCAGCAGTCACTGGAGCGCTTGCTAGGATGTGGGAGGGTCGGGAGCAGATAGCTCAGGATCTCAGTAGTGCACTGGGAGGCTGAGCCAGCTGCAGGTCAGGTCTGGGTGGATCCCCACATTATTGTTAGAACTAAGTGCACTTCTGTGACCTACAGGAGAAAAATGTCCAAAGGAGCTTTGGCAACATGGCTGGATCTATGGGGATTCTCAACCCTGCTGACCCCTGTCATCTGCTCTGTTGACCCATAGCCTCTGCCCTGCTGACCCCTATCCTCTGCTCTACTGAACCCTGTACACTGGCCTACTGCCTTTTGTACACTCCCCTGCTGACCCCTATCCTCTGCCCAGCTGACGGCCTGTACACTGCCCTACTGACTCTTGTGCACTCCCCTGATAACCTTTTTATCCTCTGCCCTGCTGTTCCCTGTACACTGTCCCGCTGACCCACTGCACACTGCCCTGTTGCCCCTTGTCATAGGTGTGCGCAGCCCATTGCATTAGGGTGTGCACCCCAAAGCTCAAACACACATTTCTTTCTCTGCAGCCTCAGCTGCACTGGACAGTGAATGAATGGGAAGTGCTCTGTGCTGTTTATTCACAAACTGAAGCATAGTAAACTTAGTTGTGTTCACAATGTTCATTTGGAAAAGGAAGGCACCAGTAAATTACATATTTACTAGCCCCTTTCCTCACTCTCCATCCTGCAGCGTAGTGATTAGGGTGTGCCCAGGCACACCTGGCACACCCCCTGCACACGCCTATATCCCTTGTCCTCTGCCCTGCTAACCCCTGTATACTTCTTTGATAACCCACTATACACTGCCCTACAAACTAATGGCCTCTGTACACTGCCCTACAAAGTGCAGACCCTATCTTCTGCCTGCTGACCGCCTTTACACTATAGTATTGAATCCTATACACTACCCTGCTTACCATGCATGCTTTGCCGACCCCTGAGATTTTTTACTGCAATGCCACATAAAATAGGCTAGATTACTTCTCCTTTAATATGAAAACTTCTTTCTTTTTTGGTAAGATATTTTCTTTTTTCTTTGTAATGTTCAAACTAGCTTTAGTTGAACATAATTTGCTTTAAAGTATTAGATCAGATAAAGTGCACCTTCGTCTAGCATACTAATAAAATCCAAAAGGGTTTTCAAACCTGGGCCCTGCTTGGTTGCTCTGTTTAAATTTAAATATATTAGTTGAAATTCCTGTTTTAATAATGTAGCATATTAAAACCACTTATATTTCCCAAACTTTCTGCCAGGCATGCGGAGAGAAATTGTCACATTTCCACCATTTTTATTTTTTTTTGTGCAGCACTGCACACAGGTAATGCTCTTATGCAAATATAGTCTGGGGTCTGAGGTGTAGGTTGCAAAAATGTAAATAGCAACACATTCAGCCAAGTATTTGACAAAGTAACTATTCATGTTTCAGATCATTGTAGAATGCTGAGGCCATCTATGGGTGGCAACGGGAACTGCACTCGATAGTAATGTTTTACACACTAGCTTATTTTTTTAAAAATTGATTTTCATTTATTTGATAAAACCAACAAGTTATGCAAATGCTACAGAGTACCTAGACTCACAAATTACCCCCAGCCTTCAAATAACTTGCAATTTAAAGTCTTTACTATAGCCCTGTTACCGATATTGGCTTGAATTAAAGTATAACTAAAGGCTAAAACTTTTTGTTAGCTTTGGATAGCGTGGAGAGGGATTAGAACACTTGCCAGTTTTCTTGTTACTGCTCTCTGTGCCCTTATTAGAGAGACTCACCCTCTCCTTTTGTCCTGTTTACTATTATCATTGAAAGTAAAAGAAAATCCCAATTTTTGAGTTGTCCCCAGAACAGTAATAAAGGGAAAATCTTCCAATGGGGACACTAGTTTTGGATACCTGGGGGGTCCCCAGGGAATTCCCTTAATTTGCAGGGAATTCCTATATCTTCCTGTTTGGCTATGGGACAGGAAGTGAAGGGATATCCCCGCAATGGGAAACAGATGGCAAAAAAATAAAAATCTGACAGGGGTTATAACCCTCCCTTACGCTATCCAAAATGAAAAAAAAAAAAAAAAAAAAAAAGTTTTGCCTATAGTCCTACTTTAACCAGTGGTGTTATAGTTGAACTCCAGCGATTATATATTTTACATGCTTACAGTAGGCCAGCTTGGCCTAAAAGATCTCTCTGAAATGATCACAGAGCGCCTGTGATCCTCCTATTTATTTATTTGTTCATTTCACAAGTCCCTCCCATATACAGTTAGAAAACACTCCCCTAGGCTCACACTTAACCCTTTGATTTCCCCTGGTGTTGTTAACCCCTTCCCTGCCAGTGTCATTATCACAGCAACAGTGCATATTTTTAGCACTGATTACTGTAGTAATGTCATTGGTCCCCTCAAAAGTGTCAAAAATGTCAGTTAGGTGTCAGATCTGTCCACCGCAATGTTGCAGTCCCACTAAAAATCGCAGATCGCCGCCATTACTAGTAAAACAATAAAAATAAAAATGACATAAATCTTTCCCGTAGTTAGTAGACGTGATACTTTTGTGCAAACCAATCAAAATACTCTTATTGGGATTTTTATTTAACAATAATATGTAGCAGAATTCAAATTGGCTTAAAAGGATGAAAAAACTATATTTTTACTTTTTTTTTTTTTGGGAATATTATATAGCAGAAAGTGAAAAATATTGTGTTTTTTTTTTTTTCAGAATTGTTGCTCTTTTTTTGTTTATAGTGCAATAAATAAAAATTGCATAGGTGATCAAATACCACTAAAACAAAGCTCTATTTGTGGGAACAAAGGGCATACGTTTTATTTAGGTACAGCACCGTATGACCGCGCAATTGTCCGTTAAAATAACGCAGTGCCGAATCGCAAAAAATGGCCTGGTCATTAAGGGGGGGCAAATCCTTCCGGTCCAGAAGTGGTTAAAAGAGGAATTTGGGAATGCAAAAAAACAAACATTCATACTCACCTAGGTGGATGCATCATCAGTCCAATGCTGCATCTATCCCCCGCCCCTTCTAAGACCTAATGATCAAAGACCGGAGATCGCTTAGTTCTTGGTCTTCAGTGAGCTGAGGGCTAGTAACTGGTAGTCTCTGGCTCTCTGCTCTGCCCCTTGCACTCTCACTGCATGGCTCAGTCTCCAAGCAGGACAGCTGCTAGTCCAGGCATACATTAAAGTTGGGATTGATTCAAGACAATTGAAACCGCAATAAAATAGCCGTAACTTCCCTTCTGATTCATTTAAACTCAATTTCCTTTGGATTCAATCAAATTGAGTCCATCGTCAGGGCAGAATATTGTCAGCTGTTGTGCATCAATCAGCAACACTGAGATACTTTGCTCAATAATCATATTCCAATTAATGATTCTGAGATTACATGATGGAAACGCAATCGATTGATAACTGCGAGAATATGATCATATCTTAACTATCGATCTAAATCCACTTCCCTGTGTGTGGCACATTGATCGAATGGGTTGCCAACGATAGATTAAATATTCCTATTGGAAAAGATTGATTGGAAAATAAATTGATCATTTATTGAAGCATATATGGCTATCATAATGGAGGGTTATAAACCTTCTCAGGTTTCTTTGTCATCCGTGTCCACTGGGGAGACTCTACACTTCTTGTCACTGCTGCATTTAGGCCGACAAGACAAAAAAGCCACCCGCATGAAACCCCCCTAGATCCATTGCACTGGCTGCTAAAAAAAAAAAAAATGGCCGTGGCCGGCCCGACATGCACACTGCACATGCGCCGCCACCACTCTGGAAAGCCTGTACACATTTGGCTATTCCCGGGCAGGCAGCGCAAGCGCGGTGATGTAATGGTGCCAGGCGGCACCATTTTTAAATGTAAGGCGCCTCAAGGTAAGTGAGACTCCTCTGCAGCAGATGCAGGTGCTGTTGGCATGGTACAGGAGATTCTCCTGTATCATGCCCGCAGCACTGCATCTCCTGTACCAAGCTGCCCACATCCCTGCATCTCCTGTACCATACCTGTACCATGCCCGCAGCACTGCATCTCCTGTTCCATGCTGCCCACAGCCCTGCATCTCCTGTACCATGCTGCCCACAGCCCTGCATCTCCTGTACCATGCCCGCAGCACTGCATCTCCTGTACCATGCCTGTACCATGCCTGCAGCACTGTATCTCCTGTACCATGCTGCCCACAGCCCAGCATCTCCTGTACCATGCCCGTACCATGCTCGCAGCACTGCATCTCCTGTACCATGCCTGTACCATGCCCGCAGAACTGCATCTCCTGTACCATGCTGCCCACAGCCCTGCATCTCTTGTACAATACTGCCCACAGCCCTGCATCTCCTGTACCATGCCCGCAGCACTGCATCTCCTGTACCATGCCCGCAGCACTGCATCTCCTGTACCATGTCCGCAGCACTGCATCTCCTGTACCATGCCCACAGCCCTGCATCTCCTGTACCATGCCCACAGCACTGCATCTCCTGTACCATGCCCGCAGCACTGCATCTCCTGTACCATGCCCACAGCCCTGCATCTCCTGTACCATGTCCACAGCCCCTGCACCATGCCTGCAACCCCTGCATCTCCTGTACCATGTCCGGAGCCCCCGCACCATGCCTGCAACCCCTGCATCTCCTGTACCATGTCCGCAGCCCCTGCACTATGCCCACAACCCCTGCATCTCCTGCACCATGTCCGCAGCCCCTGCACCATGCACGCAATCCCTGCATCTCCTGTACCATGTCCGCAGCCCCTGCACCATGCCCGAAACCCCTGCATCTCCTGTACCATGTCTGCAGCCCTGCATCTCCTGCATGATGCCCGCATCTCCTGCACCATGCCCGCAGCCCTGGAAGAATTTCCCCCTTAATGACCAGCCCATTTTTTGCGATTCAGGACTGCATTATTTTAAAGGACAATTGCACACTGCGACACTGTACCCTAAAAAAATGAATGTCCTTTTTTTCCCCACAAATAGAACTTTCTTTTGGTGGTATTTGATCACCTGTGTGATTTTTATTTATTGCGCTATTAAAAAAAAAAGAGCAAAAATTCGGAAAAAAAATATATTATTTTTCACATTCTGATATATAACATTCCCAAAACAAAATTTAAAAATCAAAAATTTTCATCCTTTTAGGCCAATTTATATTTTGCTACATATTTTTGGTAAAAGAAAATCACAATAAGCTTATTTTGATTGGTTTGCCCAAAAGTTATCGCGTCTACAAACTAGGGGAAAGATGTGTCATTTTTATTTATTTTATTTTTTTACTAGTAATGGCGGCGATCTGCGATTTTTAGCAGGACTGCGACATTGCAGCGGACAGATTGCACCCCTAACTGACATTTTTGACACTTTTGGGGGGGACCAGTGACATTACTACAGTAATCAGTGCTACAAATATGCACTGTTACTGTAATAATGACACTGCAGGGAAGGGGTTAAGCCGGGGGTGATCAAAGGGTTAAGTGTGAGCCTAGGGGGTGTTTTCTAACTGTAGGGGGAGGGGTTTGTGAAATGAACATTGAGACCTGTGATTCTAAATAGGAGGATCACAGGCACTGTGTTTACAACAGCAGACCGCCATTCTCTCTCTCAGCGGGGAATGATCGCGGGTGCCCGACGGCAATTGCGGCCACTGGTCGCGTGGATTGGCATCCCCGCTGCCTAGTGGGGGCCCCCAGGAACACCCGATTGCCCCCAGGAGTGCTCCCATGAACTAACGTACCCATACAAAACAACAAAATATACAAGTAGGCACTTTGTACCCACTTTTAATTTACAGAGAGGAAGAGGTGGAGCCTACAGAGGAAGGGGTGTGGTTTACAGATGACAGAGCGGGTTTGAAGCAGGAAGGGGAGTGGCCTTGACAGGAAGGGGTGAGTCGTAGTTAAATTAGGGGATGCACGAGTTTAGTCTGGCCTAGGGCAGCACAAAACCTAAATACACCACTGCTTCTTGTAACAGCAGGAAAAGAAAGGAAATCCAATCTCAGTGAGGAAATCCCTTGTTGTCACCAGGGTCACCAGAGCTATTGTTCCCATTGAAAGATATCCCCATGTTTCTGGTGACCACCTAAAATGTGGGGTTTTTTTTAACATTCTCTCTCGGTGATAATGGTAAGTAGGACAAATAAAGAGGGTGAATCTTTCTAATGGGGGCACAGGCAGCTATAAAAACCTGACCAGGATTTTATTTCCTCTCCACAAATGTTTTGCCTATAGTTCTATTTTAATGTCCATGCTACGCTAAAGTGCTATGATATACTGTATCAACTCTTTTGGACAGTAGGCTTCACAGGTTGTCAGAATAAGTGTCAAGATAGCCTCTCCAAACCTAATGATACAGTACTGGATCAGTGTTATTTTTACATGTGCACACCCCCATAGCAACAGTAGGACCTGTTTTGTCAATAATTACACCATTGCCTGCCGCTGTCCAGAACTAAACCCTTTCTCTTAATGTAGCCCTACTCCCGTAGGAGCCGAAGTGTTAGATGGGTCCTCTGTTCTTTGCCTCAACCTTCCCAAGGGCCTCAGCTCCTCTGACACACCAGGTTGAGTGTAAATCAAGTAAAAACAGTGAAACACAGCAAGAAAATTCTCATGGTCCAATGATAGAGTGCTATACCAAAAGCAGAAACCAAAGTTAGCAAAGAAAGTCTCAATGTGTTATTATCCAGTAAGCTTGAAAACCAAGCAAATACAAGTAAGTTTTCAGTCCTTCACGGCGTAGTGTGTTACCAATTGTTTTCTTGGTGACTATGGTCCCAGCTGCTTTGAGTTCATTGACCCGTGTGGTTCCCGTGTCTCACCGTTCTTATGATCATTGAAACTCCATGAGGTAAGATCTTGCATGGAGCCCCAGAATAGAGAGATTGACAGTTATTTTGTGTTTCTTACATTTGCGAATAATCGCACCAGCTGTTGTCACCCTCTCACCAAGCTGTTTTCTGATGGCCTTGTAGCCAATTCCAGCCTTGTGTAGGGCTATAATCTTGTCCCTGACATACTTGGACAGTTCTTTGGCCATGGTGGAGAGATTGGAATCTGATCGATTGTTTTTGTGGACAGGTGTCTTTATACAGGTAACAAGCACTCCCTTTAAGAGATCTTAAATTATGTCTAGGTTTTTTGTGAAAATGCTCCTCGAAATTACATCTAAAGCCCCGTACACACGCACAGATCGTCGTCATACAAATGTTCGTCTTTTCTCCCCGGGATGTCGGTGTCTGTTGAAAAGTGCAAAGACAGCACAAGGACAGCACAAGAATTTTGTCCGCAGACTTCAGCTGACTGCAGAAGTGATGTCATGTAATGGTTAACTTTCCCTGTGTTTTTTCTTTTCTGAGCATGCCCAGTCTTGCAAATCTGCGGTCTGTCGGCTGATTTCTGTACTGACAGGCGAACAATCGTCCGTTCTGGTGTCCGCAGACAAAAATTTTCATGTTTGCAAGAAAGACTCTTGTCCGCGGATTGTGCGCAGACAGCTGTCGGAGGCACCATACTAACACGCATACAATCGGCAGATCTTTCGTCCGCCGACGTTTGTATGACGACGATCTGTGCGTGTGTACGGGGCTTTAATATACAATGTTGTCTTCAGGGCCTTTTTTACTTGGACATAGTAAGTCTCATCTCTTGCTTTCTTTAGAAGACAAGGAGATTTACAGTTTTCTGGCGCTGACTATGGGATCTAAGAGGGGCAAGGCAGCCTCAGAACAATATATTAGCAGTGGGCAACATTTCAGAGTAGATGTGACGGTGTGTTCCATGTTTCATTTCCAAGATCTGTCTTCTATTATAAATTCTCATTGAGCTGCAATAAAGATGTAAAACATGTTGGCCTCCCTACTCATTTTAATGTTGAGATGATACAGCAAAGCAGGGATCAGGAAAGCACCATTTTTTTATTAAACCTTGCAGTACAATGCAAGGCCCACCTATAATATTTGCTTCCCCTCTTCCTGTAAAATTTTATGTCCAAAATATACATGAAAATAAGTTAGATTGCACACTTATACTTACTGTATGTTTTCCGCATCGCTGGCAATGACGTCGCCATTCTTCCTGGAAGATTCCTGGGGAATGCAGATCAGCCCAAATCTCACAAGAAGGCGCTCCAGCCCACTGTAAGAGTGTATTATCACAAGATTTTGAGCTGCTCTGTGTTATTGCCAGAAGAACCGTAGAACCATTACATCAACCCTACCTGGGAGCAGCAAGCAGAAGATAGGGGTAATAGTTGTAATAATTACCTTTTTTTTTACAGTTTGGTTTTGAACATACTAATATCAGGCAATTTTTACAGGTTGGGGGGGTTGATGCTCTAATGAAGGGAAAACAAATATATAGAGCTATACAATGTATGCTTTACTTGGTAGTGCTGTGTCATAAAGACAGGAAAATGAACTCCAAACTCATTTAAGTGAACCAGTAGGATCCAAGTTTCAATAAACATTGTTTAAAAGTACTAAGAAAAATGTACTTTATCCTATGCCCATATCAATAATGACCACTAGGTGGCAGCTGAACCAGCATTTAAAGAGAATCTATAACATGGTTTTTAGGTAATTTTAAAATGATGTTTTACATTTTTAAATAATATCTTTATTGTAAACTTTTAATTTAAAGGAAAACATAACATTGCTGTCATAGAGTGCTATTTTTTTTTTAACCACTTCAGCTCCGGAAGGTTTTACCCCCTTAATGACCAGGCCATTTTTTGTAAAGTAACTGTGTTACTTTAACGAAAAATTGCACGGTTGTACGACGCTGTACCCAAATACAATTGAGTTATTTTTTTCCCCCACAAATAGAGCTTTATTTTGGTGGTATTTGATCACCTCTGCGGTTTTTAGATTTTGCGCTATAAACAAAAAAATAGTGACAATTTTGAAAAAAAACACCAAATTTTTTACTTTCTGCTATAAAACATTACCAATAAAAAATTTTAAAAAATCTAATTTTTTTTTATCAGTTTAGGCCAATTTGTATTCTGCTACATATTTTTGGTAAAAAAAATCCCAAAAAGCGTATTTTAATTGGTTTGCGCAAAGGTTATAGCGTTTACAAACAACGGGACAGATTTTTGTACTTTTACAGTTTTGTTTTTGTTTTTATTAGTAATGGCGGCGATCAGTGATTTTTAGCAGGACTGCAACATTGTGGCGGACAGATCGGACCCCTAACTGACATTTTTTACACTTTTTGGGGTACCAGTGACATTAATACAGTAATTAGTGCTAAATATTATGCACTGTTACTGTATAAATGACACTGGCAGGGAAGGGGTTAACACTGGGGGTGATCAAAGGGTAAATGTATGCCTGTTTGTGCTTACTGACTGTGGGGGGCTCTGTGACAGGCACAGAGAGATCGGGGGTTTCAGCTTAGCTGAAACTCCTGATCTCTCTCTGCCTGTGTGACAGAAGACCCGCCTGCTTTGTTTACATAAGCAGGCGGGTCTTCTGTCAGTTTCTGTGAAGATCGCCGGAGGCCGCGTGCACATAATCATGTAGATCTACATGATTATATGCGCAGCCGAGCCGCCCTGCCGCAATAAATCTGCGTGGGGCGGTCGGCAAGCGGTTAATGCAATAAGCTGTTTCATTTAATACTCTCTCGCTTATACTGAATTTTCATAGGACCTCCTGAACAGAGCTGTAGGGGAATAGAGAGATCATGCTGCTCGACTAAAGCCTTGCCCACACTGGCAGAATATCAACTGGTATTGGTTGATTCAATAGACAAGAAATGGAACAAGTGGCGCAAGCTGTTAGCACTACATAAAACGGTAGTCCATATAATAGCACATGGAGGCTATGATAAAGTCTTAAGGTGAGATGAGGAAACAGTCTGAATGCTCAGGGCCAGCCTGTTAGGGAGTGGAAGCGATCTCCAAACATGCAACAAACAAAAGAGAAAACAGGCGCCTCTTAGTTAAGACTGCAATTTAATATGGCAAACAAATAGTAAAAACTTACATCAAGGTAAGTATAGGCAAACAAGATGGGTCCTTCCGGTGTCCGTGTGGAGGCTGGGGGCTTAGAGTCACCACTGTAGGCCTGTGTTCATCTCCTCTCTTCCTCTTCCTGTCCGGCAGGAAGTGGGGGGGTGTCACGGCAGTGAGATGGAGGCTTGGACTGCAGGGTGAAACCGCAGTGAGATGGAGGCTTGGACCGCAGGGTGGCCGTGATGCTCATCTACAGGAACTTCCGGCGTAATGACTGACGGGTTTCAGAGCATGCGCACTGTGCTGGGATACCAGCGCGCGCTCCTTTTTTCAAAGTCGGATTGAACAGGCTATTGTTGAAGAAAGGGCATGAGAAGCTGGGCACTGTTGTGGGGGAAATGAACCAGTGCAAAAAAAATTAACTCTCAAATTTAGAGCTTGAAAAAGCGGACACCTGAGGAAGATGAGGACCGGTGGGGCACCTAGGAGTAGATGTGGTTACTTTACACTGAATATTGGACAGGGCTTAGTAGAGTTCTCCATCTACTTCTACTTACACTGCACAACTTTCATGCAACACCTCAAAGCAACAGAAGTCTATGCCAGACGTCAATGCAGCTCTGAATCTAAGTACATCAGTCAGACCACAGCACTGAGTAATGGAACAATCATTCTTGTACCAGTTCGTGGGTTAGAACTGCAGGAAACGGTGATCTAGTTAAAATTCAAGGATAGTCCTATGGAAATTTGGATACTGAGACATATATTTTAACCACTTTCCTACTGCCATATTAAAAAAAACAAAAAAAAAAAAACAGTAGGGTGGTGGACATTTATTTCTGGAGTGCCTTTTTTAAACTGTAGTAGAAATAGGGCCTGGACAGCCAGTGTGCCCAATAAAAGTCTGTGATGCAGCTGTTGTTGGACAAGCTTCACAGACAAAAGGCACAGAGCCGATCTGAGTGGCTCTGTGCTTTGTGATGGCCAACACCCATCCTCATCCTCCTGACCCTCTTCATTCTTCTGCAGCCAGCGCTTCTCCTGCCTGGTCCTGTAAGATAAAATGCTTCTGCTGTTCATTAATGAAAGGTGGGCACAATGATAAGCATGGGGGGGAAACACAATGATCAACACTATGCACCTTAATGTTATGGGCACTCACTTCTGAGCTCCAGCCTTAAAGGGGGTACACACCACTATTCACCAACACTTAAAGGACACTGCACTTACAACTGATCACTATAAGGTGACAGTAACCCCTGACCACGAAAATCTGCAAGCTCTTCCTGCACTCTGACTGCTACACTGTATATGATGTCTCATAAAAACTTTTGGGGGGCATTTTAGAACCTGAAGAAACTTGATACATAATTATTTTTCCCAAATGTTTGGCATTTTTTCCTTTCTATAGTAAAAAGAAATAGTGCTGAACCTCTTCCCGCTGACCTCCTCCCGGACCTTTAAGAGTTTCAAAAAGTGGGAGGCAGAGGCAGGTATTTGGGTCATGTGACCCCTGTGATTGGCTGTCACAGTGGTCCCATGATCAGAAAGCTCCAGATTGCAGGTATGCATCGGCAACTTACTGATCCATGCCTGCTACTGTGGTGGGAGTGTGAAGGGAGTGCTCTCTCAGCATGGTAGGTTGTCTACACAGGGCTGCATATATGTGGCCAACGGCATTAAGCATACTTGCCAACTGTCCCGTTTTTGCTGGGACAGTCCCGGGAAATAGGAGCCTGTCCAGGGTAATTTACATTGTCCCGGCAATGTACTTATTTACAGTTTGCACTTGCTTACTTAATGTACTTATTTACACTTTGCACTTTATTTATATTTACATACTACATTTTTTGTATGGTCACTCCTGAGCACATTTGACACTTTAGAATTGCAGGGAATTGTGATGAGAATTTTAAACTTTAGGCAGAAGTAGTGCAGCTGAATGGGAGAATTATTCCAACTCTGCTACTTTGGCCTCAAGTTTAAAATTCCCTTTTCAATTTCCTGTAATTCTTTCTTTATTGAGTAGACCCTGTAATCTGATGATAAGTAGGCGGAGATTATCTATGTGGAGTGGGTGGAGCTTCAGGTAAGTGGGCGTAGTAAGTAATTGATAGCTGTGCTGCAAAGTGTCCCTGGAAATGGTATTTCAAATGTTGGCAACTATGCATTAAGGCCCAGCAGCCGAGAGGCCGCATACAGTATATGCATACTGTTGGCGCAAAAGGATTAGAAAATACCACCAAGAAGAAGCTCTCTCTCAAAGCACAAATCCAAACTGTTGCAATGGGTAGCACTTCCTTGAAGTGGTCTGTAGAATCTGCAGGCTGTTCCAGAGGCTGACTATACATTGTATAGTCTTCCTTTTAGATTTACCAAAACCATATAATATAAGGTCAAATCTAAACTACTACATAGTTGAAGGTAAGTATAAAGGAAATTGAATAAGAAAATTGTATAATGTATGGCCAGATTTAGTCTTTAGAGCTGCAGAGAAATATTTAAAAAAAGACTACCAAGCTATACACTAGATTTTTATGTTTTTCGAAAATGGGTGTCATAGCCCACAAAGAGAGACATTGTGGCTTTTCTCCCATGTACTGACCCACAAAAGTCATGCATCAATACATCAGTCTGTGTGTAGCAACCCCCCCAGCACCCCAAAAACCTACCTGAGCCCCCTCTCTGTCCAGCGATGTCCACGAGTCCCTCGGCCATCCTGGCACTCTCCCTCCTAATTGGCTGGGATACAGCCACGGCACCATTGGCTCCCGTGGCTGTCAATCAAAGTCAGTGAACCAATCAGGAGAGAGAGGGCGGGACAGAACGTCAGCCCAGTGTCTGAATATACACGAAGAGCTGAAGCTCGGCTCAGGTTCTCCCATAGCAAGCTGCTTGCTGTGGGGGCTTTTGATAGGAGGGAGGGTCTGGTAGCAAAAACGAGGGGCCCGAAAAGAGGAGGATCCCAGCTTCTTTGTGCAAAACCAACTGCACAGAGGGGGAAAGTATAACATGTTTGTTATCAGGGCCAGACTGGCCTACTGGGATACCGGGAAATTTCCCGGTAGGCCGGCAAGTCCACCTGTCCTGGGGCCGCTTTGAGGGCAGCGGCGCCTGTAAAGAAATGTCTCCCGGTCCAGCTGACACGGCAACTGCGCATGTGCTGTTCCGAAGATTGCCGGGCTCAGGAAACCCTGTACAAGCGTCGGCATATTCGGCTATACAGCGGATGCGCAGTTCCGGTGACGTAATTGTGCCGGGCGGCACCATTTTTTAATGTATTTTCAATCCTCTCCATGATGGTGCGCGCCATCCGGCCGAGCTGTAGGACTGTACCCCTTCAGCCTCTGGTCAGTGATCACCTGTACATTCTGTCCTCTACCATCCATTGCACAGCCTCTGACCCCCTGTCATGTTTTGATCTCCTCTCCCATAAAAATGCGCAGCCTCTGACCACCTGTCCTGTGTTGCCCTCCTGTACCATGCCCGCATAGCCCCAGATATCTGTACCATGCCCGCACAGCACCAGACATCTGTACCATGCCCGCACAGCACCTGATATTTGTACCATGCCCGCACAGCACCTGATATTTGTACCATGCCCTCACAGCACCAGACATCTGTACCATGCCCGCACATCGCCTGACGTCTGTACCACGCCCGCACAGCGCCTGACATCTGTACCATGCCACACAGCTCTTGACGTCTGTACCATGCCCGCACAGCCTCTGACATCTCCTGTACAATGTCCGCACAGCTCCTGCCTTCTCCTGTACCATGTCCGCACAGCCTATGACAACTTCTGTACCATGTCCGCACAGCCTATGACATCTCCTGTACCATGTCCGCACAGCCTATGACATCTCCTGTACCATGTCCGCACAGCCTATGACATCTCCTGTACCATGTCCGCACAGTCTCTGACATCTCCTGTACCATGTCCGCACAGCGCCTGACATCTCCTGTACCATGTTCGCACAGCGCCTGACATCTCCTGTACCATGTCCACACAGCCTCTGACATCTCCTGTACCATGTCCGCACAGCCTCTGACATATCCTTTACCATGTCCGCACAGCCTCTGACATCTCCTGTACCATGTCTGCACAGCCCTTGACATCTCCTGTACCATGTCCGCATAGCCCTTGACATCTCCTGTACCATGTCCGCACAGCCCCTGACATCTCCTCTTCCATGTCCGTACAGCCCCTGACATCTCCTGTACCATGTCCGCACAGCCCCTGACATCTCCTGTACCATGTCCGAACAGTCCCTGACATCTCCTCTTCCATGTCCGCACAGCCCCTGACATCTCCTGTACCATGTCTGCACAGCCTCTGACATCTCCTGTACCATGTCCGCACAGCCCCTGACATCTCCTGTACCATGTCCGCACAGCCCCTGACATCTCCTGTACCATGTCCGCACAGCCTCTGACATCTCCTGCACACCATGTCCGCACAGCCCCTGACATCTCCTGTACCATGTCCGCACAGCCCCTGACATCTCCTCTTCCATGTCCGCACAGCCCCTGACATCTCCTGTACCATGTCCGAACAGTCCCTGACATCTCCTGTACCATGTCCGCACAGCCCCTGACATCTCCTGTACCATGTCTGCACAGCCTCTGACATCTCCTCTTCCATGTCCGCACAGCCCCTGACATCTCCTGTACCATGTCTGCACAGCCTCTGACATCTCCTGTACCATGTCCGCACAGCCCCTGACATCTCCTGTACCATGTCCGCACAGCCCCTGACATCTCCTGTACCATGTCCGCACAGCCTCTGACATCTCCTGCACACCATGTCCGCACAGCCCCTGACATCTCCTGTACCATGTCCGCACAGCCCCTGACATCTCCTCTTCCATGTCCGCACAGCCCCTGACATCTCCTGTACCATGTCCGCACAGCCCCTGACATCTCCTGTACCATGTCCGAACAGTCCCTGACATCTCCTGTACCATGTCCGCACAGCCCCTGACATCTCCTGTACCATGTCTGCACAGCCTCTGACATCTCCTGTACCATGTCCGCACAGCCCCTGACATCTCCTGTACCATGTCCGCACAGCCCCTGACATCTCCTGTACCATGTCCGCACAGCCTCTGACATCTCCTGTACCATGTCTGCACAGCCCTTGACATCTCCTGTACCATGTCCGCATAGCCCTTGACATCTCCTGTACCATGTCCGCACAGCCCCTGACATCTCCTCTTCCATGTCCGCACAGCCCCTGACATCTCCTGTACCATGTCCACACAGCCCCTGACATCTCCTGTACCATGTCCACACAGCCCCTGACATCTCCTGTACCATGTCCACACAGCCTCTGACATCTCCTGTACCATGTCTGCATAGCCCCTGACATCTCCTGTACCATGTCCGCACAGCCCCTGACATCTCCTCTTCCATGTCCGCACAGCCCCTGACATCTCCTATACCATGTCTGCACAGCCTCTGACATCTCCTGTACCATGTCCGCACAGCCCCTGACATCTCCTGTACCATGTCCGCACAGCCTCTGACATCTCCTGTACCATGTCCGCACAGCCCCTGACATCTTCTGTACCACGTCTGCACAGCTCCTGACATCTCCTGTACCATGTCTGCACAGCCTCTGACATAGTTACATAGTTACATAGTTAGTGAGGTTGAAAAAAGACATCAGTCCATCCAGTTCAACCCATGATGTGTGTGTGTGTTTGCTTTAACCGTACATTGTATACCCCTGTATGTTGTGGTCTTTAAGGTGTCCATCTAATAGTTTTTTGAAACTATCAATGCTCCCTGCTGATACGACTGCTTGTGGAAGAGAATTCCACATCCTTACCGTTCTTACAGTGAAGAACCCCTTACACACTTTAAGGTGAAACCGCCTTTCCTCAAGTTTTAGTGAGTGACCACGTGTCTTATTGTATCTCCTATCTCTGAATAGTTTGTTCCTTATGCTCGGGTCACCAGTACAGTATTTGTACATTGATATCATATCCCCCCTCAATCGTCTTTTCTCCAGAGAGAAAAGGTTCAGTGCTTGTAGTCTTTCCTCATAGCTGATGTCCTCCATTCCCCTAATTATTTTTGTTGCCCTTCTCTGGACTTTCTCCAATTCCAGCACATCCTTCCTGAGGACCGGTGCCCAGAACTGGACAGCATACTCCAGATGTTGCCGGACCAGAGTCTTGTAGAGTGGGAGAATAATCTCTTTATTTCTGGAGTGAATCCCCTTTTTTATACATCCCAGTATTCTGTTGGCTTTGCTTGCGGCGGCTTGGCATTGCATGCCACTGCCAAGCTTGTTGTCTACCAGTACCCCCAAGTCCTTTTCCATCCTAGACTCACCCAGAGGTTCCCCCCCTAGTGAGTAGCTTGCTTTCTGGTTTCTGGCCCCCAAGTGCATTACTTTACATTTATCAACATTAAACCTCATCTGCCATGTAGTTGCCCACCCCGTTATTTTGTTCAGGTCTGCTTGCAAGGTTTCCACATCCTGCATAGAAGATATTGGCATGCCTAGTTTAGTATCATCTGCAAATACTGAGATTGTACTAGATATCCCCACCTCTAGATCATTTATGAATAAATTAAACAGGATTGGTCCCAGGACAGAACCCTGGGGGACCCCACTTTCCACACCCGCCCAATCCGAGTACTCCCCATTAATCACCACCCTCTGTTCTCTCCCCTGGAGCCAGTTCTCTATCCAGGTACTCACCTTATGATCCATACCTACCTTCCTTAGTTTGTACAGTAATCGTTTGTGGGGAACGGTGTCAAAGGCCTTTGCAAAGTCCAGATACACCACATCCACAGGCTTACCTTTATCTAGGTGGCTGCTCACTTCATCGTAGAAGGTTAATAGATTGGTTTGGCAGGAACGATTTTTCATAAATCCATGCTGGTTACTACTTATAATACCGTTTTCATTACTAAAGTCTTGTATGTGGTCCCTTAACATCCCCTCCAAAATTTTGCAGACTACAGATGTTAGGCTGACCGGCCTATAGTTACCCGGGATATATCTCGGCCCCTTCTTAAATATTGGTACCACGTTGGCTTTTTTCCAATCAGCTGGCACCATACCCGTCTGTAAACTATCCTTAAAGATCAAGAATAATGGTCTGGCAATCACCTGGCTGAGCTCATTAAGAACCCTCGGGTGCAAGCCATCCGGTCCCGGGGATTTATTTATGTTAAGTTTCTCTAGTTTAGCTCTAAGTCTATCCTCTGTTAGCCATGGCGGCACTTCCTGAGGTGTATTATTTAGTTCGGCCTTACAAGCTGGGTTTGTGTAGCCCCCCGATTCTTTTGTGAAGACTGAAGAGAAGAAATTATTTAACACTTCCGCCTTTTCTTTGTCCTCAGTGGCCATATTTCCTTTGTCATCTTTTATGGGGCCAATGTGTTCTGGCCTCGCTTTCCTACTGTTTATATACTTAAAGAACTTCTTGGGGTTCTTTTTACTCTCCTCCGCTATATGTCTCTCGTGTTCTATTTTAGCCGCCCTGATTTCGTCTTTACATTTCTTATTACACTCTTTGTAATGCTTAAATGCTGCCAATGACCCCTCAGTCTTGTATTTTTTGAAGGCCTTTTCTTTAGCACTAATATACATTTTTATGTTGGAGTTTAGCCATCCAGGGTTTATTTTTGCTCTTTTAAATTTATTTCCCTTTGGGATGCACTGGCCAATCCCCCTGTTTAGTGTGCTCTTGAAGCACTCCCATTTTTCCTCCGTGTTCTTTGTTCCCAGGGTTCTATCCCAATTGATATTTTCTAGCAGCAAGCGCAGTTTAGGGAAATTGGCTCTTTTGAAATTCAGTGTTCTTATATTACCCCTCTGCTTCCTATTACTGTAATTAATACTGAAACTTATTGACCTATGGTCACTGTTTCCTAAGTTGTCCCGTATTTCTATATCCGTGATCAGGTCTGTATTGTTGGTAATCAGTAGGTCAAGTACCGCATTGTTTCTTGTCGGTGCATTCACCATCTGACCCATAAAATTGTCCTGCAAAACATTTAGGAACTGCCTAGCCTTGGCTGAGTGCGCGGTTCCTTCTGCCCAGTCTATATCTGGATAATTAACGTCCCCCATTATAATGATTTTTCCCATCCTTGCTGCCAATCCTATCTGTAAAAGGAGGTCCGCCTCACCCTCCTCCCTCTGGTTGGGGGGCCTATAGCATACGCCCAATATTACCTTCCCCGCCGTGCCTTCCCTTTGAAGCTCTACCCATAGGGATTCTGCCTCGTCCTTAGCTCCATTATTAATATCATCCCTCATATTTACCTGTACACTGTTCTTAATATACAGACATACCCCTCCCCCTTTTTTACCCTCTCTATCTCTGCGATAAAGGGAATACCCCTGAATGGTCGCCATCCAATCATGAGAGCTGTCAAACCAAGTCTCAGTTATCCCCACAAAATCTAAGTCCTCCTCAAACATCAGCAGCTCCAGCTCTCCCATCTTGTTGGCCAGGCTTCTGGCATTGGCATACAACCCTCTTAATTTTGATCGGTTACATTTATCTTCATTTGATGTTTTTAGGCTGCTCTCTTGATTTTTCCCCATACCCACCCTGGGTTTAGGAGCTCCGAACACCCTACCGCTAATGCCCCCATATCTGCCCTCTGAAACTTGCTTTCCACTGGCTAACTCTACATCTGTACCCTCCCCCCCATTCCCTAGTTTAAAAGCCCCTCTAACTTTTTGGCCATCCTTGCACCCAGTACGGCTGCACCCACCCCATTTAGGTGCAATCCGTCCCTACCAAAGAGCCGGTGACCGACTGAGAAGTCAGCCCAGTTCTCCAGGAACCCGAAACCCTCCTTACTACACCAGCTCCTCAGCCACTCGTTAACTTCCCTAATCTCCCGCTGCCTCTCTGGTGTGGCTCGAGGTACAGGTAGTATTTCGGAAAATACTACCTTGGAGGTCCTAGTCCTCAACTTAGCGCCTAGGTCCCTGAAATCATTTAGGACTCTCCGTCTTCCTCTGCCTATGTCATTGGTACCCACGTGTACCATGACAGCTGGGTCTTCCCCAGCCCCACCCAATAATCTGTCCACCCGATCCGCGATGTGCCGAACCCGAGCGCCCGGCAAACAACAGACTGTTCGGCACACACGGTCTTTGTCACAGATTACACTGTCTGCCCTTCTAATAATTGAGTCCCCTACCACCAGCACCTGTCTTTCCTTTCCCCTTCTCCCGGCCTTACTGGAGGAGTTCTTCCCCTGGCAGCTAGGGGCGTCGCTCTGCTCCAGCAATGCTGGTCCCTGACTGGTTTCCCCAACATCACACAACGGGGCGTATCTATTGGGGTGCTCCAGCCCAGGATCAGCCTTCTTGCCTTGTTCCCTTCTACCCCTCCTAACTGTCACCCCTCTAAACTGCTCTGATGCCTGCACCTCCAATACTCCGCCCACCTCTGTGCAGACCCCTGCCTGCACCTGACTGGTACAATCCTGGCTCTCCTCCGGTATGGACATTCGTCTCAGTGTTGCCAGCTGCTTCCCTAGATTCAGGACCTGAGCTTCCAGGGAAACAACGTGCTTACATCTTGCGCATATGTATTCGCCCTCGATCACATGTCTGAGGAACGCATACATATTACAAGATGTACACCGAGTCGCATCTCCACACCCGCCGGGCATTGTACCTACTATCTAATCTAATGGGGATTCAGTAATTTAAGTCTATCCTATGTGGCTATTTCCTGGCTTCCTAACGCTACCTTCTCACCCTCTGATACTCCGCTTCACTCACTTGACACTCAGTTGCACAACACTCACTTACTTACCAGTCGCAAAGATACCTCAGACGCAAAGATACTCACCAGTCGCAAGATACTCACTAGACGCAAGATACTCACCAATCGCAAGTTACTCCCAGTCGCAGAGATACTCACCAGTCGCAGAGATACTCACCAGTCGCAGAGATACTCACCAGTCGCAGAGATACTCACCAGTCGCAAAGATACTCACCAGTCGCAGAGATACTCACCAGTCGCAAAGATACTCACCAGTCGCAAAGATACTCACCAGTCGCAAGGATACTCACCCGTCCAAAGATCTTCACCAGTCGGTCAGTCACAGAACACAGTCAGTCAGTCGCAGAGCACAGTCAGACAGTCGCAGAGCGGTCAGTCGGTCGCAGAGCAGTCAGTCGCAGAGCGGTCAGTCGGTAGCAGAGCGGTCAGTCGGTCACAGAGCGTTCAGTCGGTCACAGAGCGGTCAGTCGCAGAGCGGTCAGTCGGTCGCAGAGCAGTCGGTTGCAGAGCGGTCAGTCGGTCGCAGAGCGGTCAGTCAGTCGCAGAGCGGTCAGTCGGTCGCAGAGCGGTCAGTCGCAGTGATAGTAGTGTTGTGCTTATAGTCACCCCACCAGCTGATCAGTTGTTACCTTATGTCCCCAGTCAGGTCCTGTCAGGTCCTTGTGTTATTGGTTCACGCGGCTCTCTCTTCCCTGCCTTGCTTGCAGCTGCTGCTGCCTCACACACTGGGGACGGTCCCCTCCTCCTCTTCTCCTTCTCCCGGGAACTCTCTCCTCACGATAAGTGCGTGTCCATCCGCCGCTGCCGCCGCCACCACCGCTCACTGCACCCGCGCCCGGTATCCTACTACGTCCCTGCTGCTGTCGCTCCCTCCTTCTGGCCGACCGCCGCCGCCGCTGCTCGGTCCTCCCGCTTTGGTCTCCCGCAGCTCCTCTTCCTCCTCGCACACACACAGCTCCGCACCCGGTTCAGCACAGCGCACGGCTCCCTCGCCGCACGCCGCTCGTCCGCACACACACAGCACAGCGCGCGGCTCTCTCTCTGCACAGCTTCCGCTTCCGTACATCTTCTGTACCATGTCTGCACAGCCCCTGACATCTCCTGTACCATGTCCGCACAGCCCCTGACATCTCCTGTACCATGTCCGCACAGCCCCTGACATCTCCTGTACCATGTCCGCACAGCCTCGGACATCTCCTGTACCATGTCCGCACAGCCCCAGACATCTCCTCTTCCATGTCTGCACAGCCCCAGACATCTCCTCTTCCATGTCCGCACAGCTCCTGACATCTCCTGTACCATGTCCGCACAGCCCCTGACATCTCCTCTTCTATGTCCGCACAGCTCCTGACATCTCCTGTACCATGTCCGCACAGCCTCTGACATCTCCTGTACCATGTCCGCACAGCCCCTGACATCTCCTCTTCCATGTCCGTACAGCCCCTGACATCTCCTGTACCATGTCCGCACAGCCCCTGACATCTCCTGTACCATGTCCGCAAAGTCCCTGACATCTCCTGTACCATGTCCGCACAGCCCCTGACATCTCCTGTACCATGTCTGCACAGCCTCTGACATCTCCTGTACCATGTCCGCACAGCCCCTGACATCTCCTGTACCATGTCCGCACAGCCCCTGACATCTCCTGTACCATGTCCGCACAGCCCCTGACATCTCCTGTACCATGTCCGCTGACATCTCCTGTTTTGCTCTCCTGTTCCATCCAATACGCAGCCTCTGACCACCTGTCATGTTTCTGTCTTCTACCATCCATTGCACAGCCTCTGACCAGCTGTCCTGTTTTGCTATCCTGTAGCATATATTGCCAGAACATATCTGTCTTATCTATATATAATACACTTTTCAAATGTGCTTTAAAATGCATGGTTTTCCCTTTTATGAAAATAATGATGTTATGCTGTTGGGCTGGTATAATAATGCTATGGGGCTGGTATGAAATTTTTTCCAGGGCTAAATTTTATTCCCAGTCCGGCCCTGTTTGTTATTTTTTTAAAACAAAAACAAAGACACTCACTTTAGGGCTCTTTCACACGGCCGCTCCAATTTTTTATTCCGCTGCGGCACTTTTTTTTACATACAGAGCGCCCGTGTGAAAGAGCCCTTAAGAACCACATACAGTACACATAGCTTCTGCATTGTCTTGTGTTTGTGGTCCTTAAACATGCCCAAACATTTAAACCAGTGGTTAACACTGTGCCTTGCAGTGGTCTATAACAGTGGTTACATAGTTACATAGTTAGTCTGGTTAAAAAAAGAAACAAATCTATCTAGTTTAACCAATAAAACGGGGAAGAAATCATGCAATCTTATATACACAATCCTATACTCCAGAGGAGTTGATCCAGAGGAAGATGAAAAACTCGAGCAAAGCATGATCCAATTTACCCCAGCAAGGGGAAAAAATTCCTTCTTGATCCACCAAGAGGCAATCAGATATTCCCTGGATCAACTTTACCTATCAATGCTAGTATCCAGTTATAATATGTAGATTTAAGAAACAATCCAGGCCTTTTCTAAAGCAATCTACTGAGCTGGACAAAACCAGCTCTTGAGAGAGTCTATTCCACATTTTTACAACTCTTACTGTGAAGAAACCTTTCTGTATTTTGGAGATTAAATCTCTTTTTATCCAGACATAAAGAGTCCCCCCTTGTCCCCTGTGATGACCTTAAAGTGAATAACACTATATGGTCCACTTATGTATTTATACATGTTGATCTTATCCCCCCCTTAAAGCCCGTACACACGTACCGATCGTCGGCCGAAAAGCTTCGGCCGATGACCGATCTGCCGATTGTAGGCTTGTTAGTATGATGCCTCCGACAGCCGACAGCGCACATTCGGCCGAAAAGAATCTGTCCTGCAAGCATTAAAATTTTTGTATGCCGACACCAGAGCGGCCGATTGTTCGCCAGTCAGTACAGAAATCGGCCGACAGACCGCAGATTTGCAAGACTGGGCATGCTCAGAAAAGAAAAACACAGGGAAAGTTAACCATTACATGACATCACTTCTGCAGTCGGCTGTAGTCGGCAGACAAAATTCTTGTGCAGTCTTTTGCACTTTTCAACAGACACCGACAGCCCTGGACAAAAGACGGCCGATCTGTCGGCCGACGATCGGTACGTGTGTACGGGGCTTTAGTCTCCTCTTCTCAAGAGAGAATACATTTAGTTCCTTTAATCTTTCCTCATAGCTGAGCTCCTCCATGCCTCTTATTAGTTTAGTTGCCATTCTCTGCACTTTCTCCAGTTCTTTGATATCCTTTTTGTGATGTGGTGCCCAAAACTGAACTTCATAATCTAGATGAGGTCTTACTAATGATTTGTACAGGGGCAAAATGATATCTCTCTCTCTGGAGTCCATGCCTCTCTTAATACAAAAAAGGATTTTGCTCGCTTTGGAAACCGCAGCTTGCCATTGCATGCCATTATTAAATTATTGATCTACCAGAACACCCATCTCCTTCTCCACCACTGATTCCCCCAGTTGTACTCCCCCTAGTATGTATGATGCATGCATATTCTTAGTCACCAAGTGCAAAACTTTACATTTATCAACATTAAACCTAATTTGCCACATAGTTGCCCAATTAAATCCCGGGCCCTATATCATTAATAAATATATTAAAAAGTAAGGGTGCCAACACTGAACCTTGGGGGTACACCACTAATAGGGATTGGCCGAACACACACCAAAACATCTCGAACGGGGAAAAAGTTCTAGCGAACATGTGAACTCTATTAAAGTCTAGGGGACAAGAACATGAAAAACCAAAAGTTCTAATTTAAAGGCTTATATGCAAGTTATTGCCAAAAAAAGTGCATGGGCACCTGGGTACTGCACTGGGGGACATGTATCAATGCAAAAGTTATTTTTTTTAAATGATAATTTTTAAAGGAGTAGTGATTTTAATGATGCTTAAAGTGAAACAAAAAAAAATGAAAAATTCCTTTAAATATCTTGCCGGGGGGGGGGGGGGGGGGGGAAACAAGGTGCTTTGGCTTCCCGCAAAATTTAGTCACAAAAAGGCTACAAAGGGGGAATCTGCATTTCTGAGAAATGAGGAAGTGTTGGTCGTAAAGTGGAGGGACAAGAAAAATGTTTATGTCATTTCCACCATTCACAATGACACCTTGGTAGAGATTCACAGAAGACTTGGCCCCATTGTAAAGCCTGAATGTGTCCACGATTATAATCAGTTCATGGGGGGAGGGGGTTGGATTTAAATGACCAGATGCTACAACCATATTTATCAACCTGAAAGTCCCGGTACTGGTATAAGAAATTTGCATTTACTCTCTTTCATATGGCCATGTATAATTAGTTTGTCTGTTTTCAGAAATCAACAGAAGGCCAACGCATCACCTACTTCAAATATATTGAAGATATCTTCACTGCCCTGATTTACCAGTAAGGACCCGCCCAAGGAAGCATTCGCTCTCATAGTGTGTGTCGACTTCATGAGCAACATTTTACCTATAACATTACCCCCACATAATCAGGAAGAAGACGCCAAAAGAAATGTCGTGTGCAGCAGAGGAGGAGTTAGAAGAGACACTAATTATCATTGTCCCCAATTTCCCTTCCAACCTGGCCTATGCATCGGAGAATGCTTCAGACTTTATCCGTAAGATATTAATTCCCCTTATTTTTAACAGATTGCCATGTCCCCATTTCAAATACCTTTGCGGATCATTTGCCTGCTACCACGTTTCTAACTTCCATGTTAACTGACCCTGGCCTGTTTACCGACGATGCATTTGCCTGCTGTTTTAAACCACGTTTCTGACTTCCATGCGCACTGAACTCAGCCTGTTTACCGACGATGCCTTTGCCTGCCGTTTTAAACCAGGTTTTTGACTTCCACCTGCACTGACCTCGACCTGTTAATCGACCACGCTTTTTGTCTGCAACTTGGACTGATCTTTTGCTATTCTAGTTTAGTATACAGGGGTCTCACATATGTGAGGGGCTTCAAAATAGTGTTTTTTTAGGGGGGGATTTTATTTTGGGGGGGGGGGATTTTATGTCCTTGGGTGTAAATTTATTTTTTTACAAAGTAAAAGTAATACCTTACTTTTTTTCCCATCACATAGAGGACAAAAAGCCCCCCCTATGTGATAATTTGTTTTGGTGACAGGTTCTGTTTAATGAGACATGCAGGGTCTAGACCCTGTATGTCTCCCCTGTGCTCCTCTGAATGGAATGCAATGCACATCACACTGCATTACATTCTTTCCTGGCCTTGAAACGAGGACCCGGATCAAGGCTAGTCAACAACCAGAAGGGGAGGTATCTGCTCTCCTGCCGCCTCCTCTACCAGGCTGCACCTGCTATGCCAGTCCTGGGCCTTCAGATGGGCAAGCCAAGCCCGGGATACATAGCCGGGGGGGGGGGGGGAGGTTCTAGGGAGCAATCGGGCAGCAGCCCAGGCACCAGGTGGAAACTTCTGTTCGCCTTAGCGACCTGGTGCCTGGAGTTTCTCGAAACCTGTTTTTGATATCCAAAGAGATATTTTTCAGTTGAAAAGTCTGTAGTGTCATATGCCCCAAAGAATGGCAAATCACTTCAAAAACACTTAACATGCCCAACAATGTACATTGCTACTTCATGAGTGTTTCACTGTAAAAGTTATAACAACGACAATGACTAAGTGACGTCTTAGCTCAAAACCTTAGAAAACATCCTTCAGCTCAAAATTCGAAATACTTTATTGTAGAATTAAGTGTATTTATATTGTTATTGTAGTAAAACATGAGTATAACATGGGCACTAATAGTGTGATTTAACCTTCCATTTTCTCCATCTTAATTGATGGCTCTGCCGTCATGTTTACTTTCTTTTCACAGAAGATAGTCGAATACCTCTCTGAGCTCAGCCTGCTTATTTATATAATAAACCTAATTATTCTCAGAACCTCTTACAACCTTACATAAGTAGATACCTTTTACAAACATCCTTGGAATATGTTTCATCTGTTTTTGATGACTGATGCCCGTTAAAGTTTGACAGAAACTCCCTGTGCAGTTTTCATTTCCTTGCCTCCAGAGGGTGATGCTATTGAGTGTGGGAGGTTGGAGTGTAGGAACCCAACCTGGTTTTAATTTGTTTCCCCCCATTAAGGCGTGTATACATATTTATGAATGTAAATAAGCAAAAGGAAGGCATCATCTGCACCACATATTTTACTGCAGGTTAAGGTGACAGAATGTGTATCACTGCCATGTACTGAAATGTTTTTTTACTCTGTGACCTTGCAGTATGGTAATGCAATCTGTGAAGGGTTTCTTTACTATAGAAGAAGGGAAAAAAATGGAGGTCTGTGTGGAGTGGGCTTATTCCGACAGCTGTTTCATGCAAAAGTGCAATCTTTCAAGGAGGCAACATATGTAGGAAAAAGGGCTGGGGGTGTCTGGGGAGAATATGTTTTCCTATTAAAGAAGTGCATAATTCAAGCAGATGTCTTATCAGAATAAACAATAGATAGGATGTCTAAAAGAGGAAAGCTGGGACTACTCCGGAAGACCATTATAAAGATTTATATTTGTTCCCGCTGAAAGGGGCTGTTTCAAAAGTTTGCCATACACAGACAGATGTCTCATCAAGCATGAAGCATGGTGAGAGATGTGCCCATGTTTGTTCAGATTGCATCAGCTCTGGGGACCACTGTTATTTTTCTCATTGATCTGGCTGTACACTGTAAAGGGGCTGTTCTCATTTCTACAGAGAAAAATAAATTATTCTAGAATGATCACAGATTTTCCAGCATGCTGGAAATCTACAGTATATCTCAGTAAAACGATGTTACGTCACTAGCACTGCATTTCAAACATATACACTCATTTGTTAGTGCAGTGTCACATTGTTTAAAGCGTAGTTCCACCCAAAAGTGGAACTTCTGCTTTAGGTAGTCCTAACCCCCTGACATGCCACATGTGGCATATCATTTTTTTGGGGGGAGGGAGCGGGTACCTAGTTTGAAAGGTACCCACTCCCACTTCCGCTTGGAGCGCCGCGGCTCCCTGAGCGGAAGTTCTCCTCTCCCCCTCCCTCCCTGCAAACTTCTGGGACATGTCAGAGGTCCCAGAAGATTGCTGGCCAATTTAAGACGCGCAGCACAACTCGCGCATGCGCAGTGTGTACCCGGCTGTGAAGCCGCAAGCTGTCACAGCCGTGTGCCCACACCAGTGATGCCGGCGCCGCCGAGACCAGAGGGAGAGGATCGAGGCTTCAAGCGGCCGTATCGCTGGACCGTGGGACAGGTGAGTGTGTGTTTATTAAAAGTCAGCAGCTACACTTTTTGTAGCTGCTGACTTTTAATAAACACAGAAAAGGCTGGAACTCCGCTTTAAATAAGCCAACGTTTCAGGGGCCCCTTTTTCAAGGCATATCACTAATCACCTTAAAGTTGTTGTAAAGGCAGAAGGTATTTTATCTTAAAGTGGATGTAAACCCCATTCATGAAATTTGACCTGGGCACATATTTCTGTAGTGTTTACATATCTCTCTCCAAAGCCCTAAGTTCAGTTTCTTTCTGCTGCTCCATTCCTCTGTTATCAGCACGAAAACTTCTGACAATTTCTCCAACACAGGAGATAAAAGTAGCTAGAAGTTTGTGTCAGGGTAGATGGACAGAGATAGATTAGCAGAGAGCTGATATATATTCACAGCACAGCTCTGCATGTTTCTTTCTTCCTTTGCCTCCTTATGTGGAGGGGGTGTGTGCCTTTCCTCCAATCAGCTGTCACACAGTGTATGCCAAGACTCCACACCTAGTGCTGGAACAGAAAGAACAATTTCTAACATAATGTTCACTGTCCAAACAGTATAAAAACCTGAAGAGAAGACAACAGATATACAAATAAAACTTATGTAGGGAGATTTGTTTAATCTCTGTGTATTATCTGAGACTAATCACTTCACTGGGTATATGTGAGGGTTTACATCCACTCTAATGCATTCTATGCATTAAGATAAAATGCCTTCTGTGTGCAGCCCCCCCCCCCCTCCAGCACCCCCTAATAATCTCAATACAGCATTGTCCACAAGTGCCCTGGCCGTCCGGGAATTTCCCTCCTGATTGGCTAAGACACAGCACCAATTAAAGTCAGTTAGCCAACTGGGAGAGAGAGGGGGCAGGGCCAAACCGCTGCTTCGTGTCTAAATTGATACATGGAGCTGCGGCTTAGGTCGATCGCCCCCATAGTAAGCTGTTTGCTGTGGGGGCACTCAACAGGAGGGAGGAGCCAGGAGCACAGAAGAGGAACCCGAGAAGAGGAAGATCCAGGCTGCCCTGTCCAAATAACTGCACAGAGCAGGTAAGTATGACATGTTTGTTATATTTATAGAAAAAAAAATTAGACTTTATAATCACTTTAAAGTGTTTCTAAACCAAGGACCCTGCATTCACTATATCTGGTCTCCCACAGTACACAGAACATGGAAAGGCAAATAGTGTAGAAAATATAAACATCTAAATACCTTATTGTTACTACTATCTGTGTCTGGTTAAAGCCTGTAGAAAGAGTTTCCATTCTCCTCTAATTGTCCTATGAGGCTGCAGGACCACTGACCCTCTGTCTGGACAGTGCTGATTTGCCCTGTGGTGATCACATGCACTCTCCCAAGAAAAAAAAACCTCTCTAGCAATACGAGTCAAACTGATCATGTGCAGAGTACCCCCAAGGCTCTGTTTGATCAGGAGATTGTTTGGGAACTATGGAAGAAGGGAAGGATCAGAGAAGACAGGATCAAACAGCTTTTTTTTTTACACAATGTGTTGGATTAACCCTTTAGCTTCCATAATGATTTTACCAAGCATGCTTTACTGCATATACAGACTGATTTTACTGTTGTGAGTTTAGTAACACTTTAAGGTAGGGACCCTGCATGGCCCTAAAATATTGGCTTTGTTGAACTAAAGTGACACTGCACTAACAAATGAGTGCCTTTGTTTGCAATGGACAGCTGATGATTTCTCATTGTTTTGCTGCGATTTGCACAGCGCCATTCTCTACAGTCACTACAAGCACCCATCTATTACCAAGGTCAAACATGGAAGGGCTGCAGTCCTTGTATTTTCTAAATTAAGATATAAAATTCATTCCATGTAACAATAAATATTAAAGTGTTCAAATACATATAATAATGTACAATATTCAATAAAAATAGATTGGTAAATATATAAAAATAAAAAAATATATAAATAAACTGATCTTCAAAATATATATTAAGGTGCTTATCGTGATATTGTGTTCATTATAAATTACACAAATATATATGTGCCAATAAAGTGTTCAGTGCAGATATAAACCAAGATATACTTTTAGTGTATTTCACAGCATGAGATAAAGTGCCAAATTATATTATAAAGTGCTCAAATGTCCCAAAACATCAGAAGAAACAAAGAACGCTGATCTTCCTCTTCCAGGTGTTTCAATAATCTTTCTTTCACCTTTACACCCTGTGATAATAAGGGGTGCTCTTTGGTGCTCCTCACCTATGGGTGTGCTACATGCTCACCTCAAGCTTTCAGGTAATGCGCCTTTAGATCTATAAAAGATCTGATCTCTCCTCCTCTCCTTCTTGAGGTGTATATGGTGGGGGGATGATGGTATATTCCGCCTTATCTGGATCAAGTTGGGGGCCCTCTGGTAATACCTCGGATCTCAAAATAATGGGCCAATATAGTGTAGTATTTTCAATCAAAGATTTATTTAATATAAAATCGTAACAACTCACATTTTAAAACTGCCGTTCAGAGCGGTTTGCAATCAGCTGCGGGACTTACTTCCCCGTCCCGTACGTCACTTCCGGTGCTATGCCCTACGCGTTATGTCACGATCGCTCACGTGACTTCTTCAGGTCGTGATAAGAAGCTGAAGACTGGAGAAATGGTTGCCTGGCACAAAGGCAAAATTATGGCACTGCGATTTTGTGACATAATGAGTACAGTTCATAATACCTCCACTGTTATGGTACGCACGAAAGGTTGGAATGAAATTGTGAAGCCACTAGTAGTGATAGACTACAATAACCCCATGGGTGGTGTCGACAGAGCCAACCAAGCAATGACATTCTACCCAGCAATGAGGAAACAGCAAAATAAGTACTACAAGAAGATCACACATCTTCTTGAGCAATGTTTGTGGAATGCCTTCATTGTGCTAGTGACCTGTGATTCATTCTGACTTCATTTGGAAAGTTGCCGAACGCATCTTTGTGAACCACCAAACATCATCAATGGCTGTAAATAGAGTTGGACATTGTGCTGTGCGTGTTGTCTACCCAGAACGCCTGACTGGTCATCACTTCATGGACTACATCCCACCAACCGAGAAAAAGTTTGTTGCTCTAAGCAAGATGAAAATGGAAGTAAATCCAAAAGGAAACCAGATTCTATTGTCCCGATTGTGACGTGGGACTTTGTGCAATCCCATGTTTCAAAACTTTTCATACCCGGGATGTCTACTAAACCCTTATGCAGTGTCTAGTATTACAGTGATAAGTATTATTGCACCCTTGTTTGGACAAATTTCAGTGTTTTTGGTTTGATTACATTATTGAATAAAATTTATTATTATATTATAATTTATGATTTTGTGTTTCAAACTTTATCATACCCGGGATGTCTACTAAACTCTTGTTTGGACAGATTTAGGTGAGTTTTTCCTAAGAATTACAGGTCTAAAATATAAAACAACAGATTTCCATGCAAAGCAATGTACCGCTTTGACATTCAAAAATACTGACTTAATCAGACTGCCAGTGAGGTTAAGCATGCAGTCAGTTTAGAAACACAGAGGACATAAGGAAAATCAAATGATGCACACATTGAACTTGTGACTGTTGCATGTGCTTGACTGTTATGAGAATAATCAGTTCTTGAATTTTTGGTACAAAGGCTGACCACTGCTATGCAAACAATTTACAGAAAACTTTTACAGCAACTTTCTATTATCCTAGACAATTTCTTTTTTGCTATAGGCTTTAGTTGCTCTCAGTTGAAATTAACATCACAGGGGTGATTTATTAAAAGAAATAGCAGTATGGTACGATCTGATTGTGGAAAATTGATCTTCTGTGCGCTAGACCCTATGAAATTAAATGTGAGGCAAACAAAATAATCAATCATGAGAGATTTAAATCAATCACAATACTAAAAATATCATGAGCATCCGTGTCCTATATTGTTCACTTTACCTAGTGTTCACTTAAAATGCTTCATTGTGCAAATGAACTAACATAAAAATATAAAAGATTTTCCTGCCAAAACTAGATATTGGAGTCAGTAAAGATTCCGTGACATATATAAAACACTGTAATCACTCAGAAAATGTCACCCACAGAGTCAGCGTGGAAGACACATGAGAAAATATAATGGTTGTGGGTCTCACTATGTGGACTAATGATTTAAAGTTCAAAACAAAGCTATCCTTAAGCTGGCCAAAAACTGCTAAAAGTTTGCCCAAAATCCTGAATCAGCCAACATTTGAGCTGCTGGTGGTCCTAATGGCACCCCCTTGCTCGAAAAGAGTCTATTTTTCTATTGACTTTTGTTCAAAAAGTTGGTCCGAAAAGTCTCAGCCAAACAGCACTTGCAATCCAGTTAGATGCACACTCTGTTCAGGTATTCATTTGGAGCAGCGTTTTCTGAAAACAATAGCCCGCAGCTTACATTTTTTTATGTACGCAGTTTGGCATAGATGGGGGAATCAATGGATGGGTTGAACGAGGGAAATTTGGAGTGTGCATAGCCAGTTTTAGATTGGGAGAGAGATCTGTGCTTTATGATCCTTCTGCATCTTACTATGGGAATGCAGGCCGCACCTTTCTCTCCCTGAATACCCTGATAACTACTTAACTACTTCCCTACCGGCATATTGTAAAATGATGCCGGCAGGAACCTCTCATCCCTCCGGGCGGGCGTCATATGATGTCCACCTGTTCTCGCTGCTCGTGCATGCCTCCGGGGGCACAGACCATCCCCGATCAGGGTAAAGAGCCAATGAAAATGGCTCTTTACCATGTGACTGGCTGTGTCCAATCACAGCTGGTCACATATGTTGGCCTCGTTCTCGCCGCTTGCGTGTGCCCCCAGGGGCATGCAGCGCAGTGATCAGGGATGAGGAGTGTCCCTTGGACACAGCCCATCCCTGATCAGGGTAAAGAGCCAATGAAATTGGCTCTTTACCATGTGATTTTCTGTGTCCTATCACAGCCGGTCAAAAATGTCAACAAATGGCTGAAACTCACCGTTATTGGATTCTCCTTCTCAGTGTGTGAAGAGATTTGGAAACACCAAGTTACTGTATTACAGTACTGTGCCCCGATTGCCCCCCCAAAAAAAAGAGTACCTGTCTATAAGCCCATCAGAGTACCTGTCTGTAAACCCATCAGATTACCAGAGTACCTGTCTGTAGGCCCATCAGATTACCAGAGTACCTGTCTGTAAGCCCATCAGAGCACCAGAGTACCTGTCTGTAAGCCCTTTAGAGTACCTGAGTACCTATCTGCAGCCCAGAGTACCCAAGTACCTGTCTGCAGCCCATCAGAGTGCCCAAGTACCTGTCTCCAGCCCGTCAGAGTACCCGAGTATATATCTGCATCCCTTTAGAGTACTCATCTCCAGCCCTTTAGAGTACCCGAGTACCTGTCCCCAGTCTATCAGAGTACCTGAGTACCTGTCTGCAGCCCATCAGAGTATCTGAGTACCTATCTGCAGCCCATCAGAGTACCCAAATATATCTCATCCCATCAGAGTACCCATCTCCAACTCTTTAGAGTACCCGAGTACCTGTCCCCAGGCTAACAGAGTACCTATCTGCAGCTCATCAGAGTACCTATCTGCAGCCCATCAGAGTACCTGATTACCTATCTGCAGCCCATCAAAGTAGCCAAGTACCTATCTGTATCCCATCAGAGTACCCGAGTACCTGTCTTCAGCCCATCAGAGTACCCAAGTACCTGCCTTCAGGCCATCAGAGTACCCAAGTATCTGTCTCCAGCTCATCAGAGTATCCAAGTACCTGTCTCCAGCCCATCCGAGTAACTGAGTACCTGTCTCCAGCCCATTAGAGTACCCGAGTACCTGTCTTCAGCCCATCAAAGTAACCGAGTACCTATCTTTAGCCCATCAGAATACCTGAGTCTGAAGCCCATTAGAGTATCCAAGTACCTATCTGCAGCCCATCAGAGTACCCAAGTACCTCTCTTGTGGGGTCATTATGTGGGCGTTTCCATTGTCCTGGTGCTCCAAGGCCTTCACAGGTGTGATAGGTAGTCAGGTAATTAAATTTGTAATTTATGTTCCTAGAACACCTGATGGTGCTCCCTGCATGTTGGTCTTCTGTATGTGACCAGGCTATGTAAAAATCTCACACTTGTGGTAGCACCATAATCAGGAGGAGTAGCAAAATGTGTTTTGTGGTGTCATTGCAAGTATGCCTATGCATTGTGTGAGAAATAACTTGTTAATATGACAATTTTTTGTAAAAAAAAAAAAAAAAATTAACTTAAAAAAAACTCACCATGCCTCTTACTAAATACCTTGGAATGTCTACTTTCCAAAAAGGGCTCATTTTTTGGGGGATATTTGTACTGTTCTGACATTTCAGGGCCTCCAGAAATAAGATAGGCTATCAGTACATCAGGTGTGATCAGGTGTAATCAATTTTCATTGATTGGTACCATAACTTGTAGACTCTAAAACTTTCACAGAGACTAAATAATATACACTAATTTGGGTTATTTTTACCAAGGATATGTAGCAGTATAAATTATGGCCCGAATTTATGAACAAAAATTACTTATTTGCAAAATTCTATAATAGAAACTAAAAAAAAGTATTGTATTTTCAAAAATTTCGTTTTCTTTTCACTTATATCACAAAAGATAAAAAACCCATTGGTGATTAAATACCACCAAAAGAAAATTCTATTTATGTGAAAAAAATGATAACAATTTTGTTTGGGTACAGTGTTGCATGAGTAATTGTCATTCAAAGTGTGAGAGCACTAAAAGCTAAAAATTGGTCTGAGCAGGAAGGGGTGAAAGTGCTCTGTATTGAAGTGAATAAATAACAACACGCAACAAATTGATGGCATAAAATTGGCCGCGGCACGTTTATTGGTGTAATCAGTTAAATAAATAATAACAGCATAATAATAATTGTATTAATTCATGAAATTCCTAAATTTACAAACAATGAACTTCAAACACCTCAGTCTTAAAGGACTTGAGCACTACAAGTCCCCCTTCAAATATAAAGGGTGACAGAACCACATAACATGCCCTGCGACAAGGGAGGCAGGGTGGGGAGCTCGTTGTGCCAACATGGATCAACTGAAGAGAATCGTCCTGTGGGGCCCCTTTATATAATAAGCCCCCATTGTCCTGGAACCTTCTAACTGATCATGTGCCATTCCAGAAAATGTCCCAATGTCACGTGATCCCTGTTTTTTCAGCCTTATCCCAGTTTAAAATTTTTAAGGGACCTCCTCCCATTTTTTTTTTTTTTTAGAGGGCGGGGAACAGCTGTGCGCCCATGCTGTCGGGCTCAGAGTATTAATCCCTCTTAGGCCATTCTCTTCCCAGTATCTATACCACCAGAGTAATTTGCATTCCAGTACATACATTTCAATCCCCAGTATTCACATCATGAGATCTAAACAGGGCCGGCCTTTGGGGTGTGCGAGCTGTGCGGCCGCACGGGGCGCCATGGGCAACAGGGGCGCCTTGCGGCCATCACAGCTCGCAGACTGAGTCGCAGTTAGTTACTCTCATCAGTGGAGTCCGACTGTCCGAACGCGTCACAGCAGCAAGCGCTGCCAGATCCCCCTGCGACTGGGTGAAGTTACGCATTGCATTGGCACCTGAAAAAAATGGCTGCTGCTGGCCCCCGAAAGGCACACTGCGCATACGCCGCTGCTGCTCGGGAGAGCCCGAACACGCTCGGCTACTCTCAGTCAGACGGCGCATGCGCAGTGGCATCTAAGCACCAGGAGGCACCATTTTTAAATGCAAAGCCACCGTCCACCGAACGGTAAGTCACTGAGCCCTGTGCTGTGTATCTACTTTTAAGAGAAATAATACAAGATAAAAAGTATTTAGCCTAGACAATGAAGGGGAGGATATAAGGGACTTAACATAAGGAGAAAAAAAAAAAAGAAGTAAAATACAATAAAATAATATATAAACATAATATGTTTACTACATAATTGCATTGGTAATGGCAGTTACATACATGTATGTAATGTAATGTATCATGTATGTAATGTAATTTATGTATGTAATGTATACATGTATGTAATGTATGTATGTAATGTAATGTATACCTGTATTTAATGTAATGTATGCATGTATGTAATTGCCATTTAGGTTTAGGTGACAGGGGGCGAGGGGTGAAGATGGGGGGGGGGGGGTGCGCCCCAGGATTAGCTTGCACAGGGCGCCTGAACACCTAAGGCCGGCCCTGGATCTAAAGTCCACTGCAGACATCAATACCCAGTACTCATGCTACCAGAAAGATCTGCAGTCCAACACACATAAGCCCAGTTTTCATGTCAACAATGAGATCTTCACTCCATCATACACAGCCCACCCCCTAATATTTAAGGTGTCAACTAAATGAACACTCTGCTATCCTTTACACGGAGCTTATTCCCCAGTTTCCATGCCACCAGCACTTTCTACCATTTCCATGCAATCCAGCAGACACAGATCTCTATCCAGGAAACAGGGAGATCTACACTCCATGACAAACTCCCCAGAATCCGAATCGCTAAGGATATCTGGTTTTTGTTTTACACACAGCTCACTCCCTATGGCCTGTTTAAAAGCTTCAACAATGCTGGATGAAAGCTCTGAAAATGCTTTGTTAAAGCTTGCTCTTTACACTGATTTTGTTGAAGCTGAAGCCCACGTGAAACAGGCCTAGTCACCAGTGAGATCTGTCACAGCAAACACAGCTCAACCTTGTATCCATGTCAGCAGGGAGATCTGCACCCCAGTACATACACACCTCACTCTCTAGTTTTCATGTCATAATTGACATCTGAATTCTGTTTCACACTCCCACCCTGTTCTGACATAGGTCAAAATAAAACAGAAAAAAGCGCAATCACTCCTTTAAGTGAAAACCCAAAAATACACAAATAACATGAACTGAAGTACAGCTTCTGACACTCATGTTCTCACAAGATGGATAATATAAAATATATATAAATCCCCTGAGAAAGTCACATGAAGCAACGCGTTGGGAGGAGCTGATGACATCACTTTGTAACCCGGAAGTGAAAGGGTGGCCATCTTGATGGAGGTCTATCCCATTGTATTGCCTCATACTGCAGTGCACCAGTTGTTTGTGCACTTTTTAAGCTAAGTACAATACATTTTTAATTAAAAAAAACATATTTGTAGGAGAGAGCACTATATACTCTTCTGATGGAAGTTGGAAGTGGATTGTGAAGCTTCTGTATATTGGAGTGGAGATAATTGCTGTGGCTTATGAGAACCCAATTTAAAGTGGAAGGCACATATGACCTAACATCTATTAAGTCTAGTTATAAGATGAGAGCATATGTATTATGGTGATGGGATGAACACTGTCTGAGGATCTACATATTTAAAGTAACGGTGGGAAAATTAAGATGTTGAAAAAAGAAGAAGCATTAATGATACATTTTGAGGATTAAAAGGGTTAAATATATGTTAAAGAGTATATACAGACAAATTGAGTACATTTGCATTTTTGGCACTGAATCTTCTTTGATACACATTGTAAAGATTTATAGATTTTTTTTTTCCTAATTATTTTGCATGGTGGTACATATGAATAAATTGAGTACATATGGATTTTTTTTTTTCACTGAATTGTATGTGACACACACTGTGAAGTCTTAAAAGAGAACACACGGACACAGAGTTTTTTTCCTTTATATTTATTTTGCATTGTGGTACATATTGCAAATTGAGGAAATATTGATAATTTTGTGGACTCATTTTTTTTTTTTTTTGATTGATTCCAGGAAGTTTTTTCAAGGAAAATACACAGATGCTTTGTTTTTCATATCATTCTTTTATTTTAAGTATTATAGCAGTGAACCTATGATTCTGTTCTATATATTTGCACACATTCACCTTTATATATTTATTTCTATTATTTTTGAGTACTGCGCGGCATTAATGAATTTTTTATATTGTTCTCAAATAGGGATGAGTGAAGTGATCACAGCAAAATTTAATCCACCTAGAAACTTTGTATGTCACCTTTAATTGACTCCAACCACAGGTCGCAGAACCCAAGTTCAGTTTCTCTCATTCCTAGTAGCTTTCTCCACTGTTGTGGGCAGTGCCTCACCCTCTCTGTTGTATGCAATGTCTCATACTTCTGCTATGCGCAATGTCCTTCACCGCACACATTGTAACTGATTTACAATATGAGTAAAGCCTATTCTCTTTCCAAAGTGTTTTTTCACTTAGCTTACAGCAGTCTTTCTCAACCTGGTTTCTATGAAATCCATGGGTTCCTCCGCAGAATGTTTGAGGTTCCATGAACAATGTCTGCCTCTAAGATAAGTAACCACTGACAACAATAAACTTTTTAGTTTCTTACTTTCTGTATGAAGTGTTGAGAAGAGATTCTTCCCAAAGACCACAAATCTAAAGGAGCATTCTTCCTTTTGACCATCACACCAATATAGAGTGAGCTGTAGATACAGTAATTATTAGCAGGGGATCCTTGAGGCCGAAAAGTTAAAGGCTACTTCAATGTTTAAAAGGCTGACTTAGAGAATGAGGTGAAGCTGTGCTGACTTCTATCATTTAATCATCTGCAAGCAAAAAATCAATTTTTTTTTATATTTCCATGCACATGCTTGGGTATTGTTTGCAAAGTACATTTTCACCTCATTCACTAAGAAAAGTGAAAATTCCCATGCAAAGGTAAAATTTACCTTGCAAAGAAAATAGGTTTCACTCTTTTAGTAAATAGGCTGCAGTGTCTCATCTGTTACACATGATGGAGTTGACTTGCTAAAGGCAAACTCCTCAACAGGGCTGGCCCAAGACATTGTGTTGCCTTGGTCCAAGAATGAAATGCTGCCCCCCCCCCCAAAAAAAAATCGCACCCAACAAAAGGCCCACGGTAGGACCACGGGCCCCCATTCGGCACTTAGAGAGGGGCGGCCCCCAGCCGCCTCTTCTCTTCTTTGGCTCATACTCGAGTCAACAAAAAAAAAGGTCTGCGGCCGGCCTGACATGCACACTGCGCATGCGCCGTCCTGCTCGGGAAAGCCCGTACACGTTCAGCTATTTCCGGGAATAGCCAAACATGTACAGGCTTTCCCGAGCGGCGGCGGCACATGCGCGGTGACGTATTGGCGCCAGGCGGCGCCATTTTTAAATCCTAAGGCGCCTTTAGGAACAGGTAAATGAGACTCCTCTACAGCCACACTACCTGCCATTATGCGGGGCTGCGGGCATACTACAGAAGATGCAGTGCTGCGGGCATGGTACATGCCCACAGCACTGCATCTCCTGTAGTATGCCCGCATTCTCTTGTACCATGCCCGCAGCCCCGCATTCTCTTGTACCATGCCCGCAGCCCCGCATTCTCTTGTACCATGCCTGCAGCCCGCATTCTCTTGTACCATGCCTGCAGCCCTGCATTCTCCTGTACCATGCCCGCAGCCCTGCATTCTCCTGTACCATGCCCGCAGCCCTGTATTCTTCTGTATTATGCCAGAGGCACTGCATTCTCCTGTACCATGCCCGCAGCACTGCATTCTCCTGTACCATGCCCACAGCACTGAATTCTCCTTTACCATGCCCGCAGCACTGCAGGGCACTGTGGCACTATAGACAGGAGAAAGCCTGGTGCACTCATCTGCCCAGTGTCTACTGTTCTATCCTGCTCCTGCTGTCACTCCGTACACACTCACACCCCTCTGACTGCTTTCATAGTCCTATAGAATGTGGGGGCCTTTTAGAGGGCGTGAATTTTTTTGGGGGGGGGGCAGCATTTCATTCTTGGACCCAGGCAGCACAATGTCTTGGGCCAGCCCTGGGTCCACCAAACACCCACTGTCTGTCCTCAGTTCTTCTGTCACTCCTGTGTCTGCAGTGTCCACCGCCCTAGAAGATCCAGCCTGCCCTGCGTGCGATGGTGTCTGAGGTCATTGCGCACACCATGATCACGTGAGGGACATTCTCCAGGAGAGACACTCTGCCTCCTCATACTTATCAGTTTGCACTACGGGCGGCAGTATGAAATGGGAAATGCCACCCGTAACACGCCACAAGCTGATAACACACAAAACTGCTGTAAAAAATAATCTTGGGAGTCAATTTGCTGCCCCTCTCCAATTTCTGCCTGGGTCCAATGGACCCATGGTAGGGCCGGCCCTGTTCCTCAATACCCAATCATGTGTAAGGAAAATTAAAAAAAATTATTTTTTCTTGAACATGATTGGATGATGAAAGTCAGCAAAGCTTCACCTGATTCACTGATAAGCTCTGGGGAAATTTCTCTTGCAAAGTGAAAAATCTATTTGTCTTAAGCAAATCAAACCCTGTGGGGTGATTTACTAAGACTAGAGAGTTCAAAATCTGGTGTAGCTCTGCATAGAAAACCAATCAGTTTCCAGGTTTTATTGTCAAAGATTAATTTAATAAGCTGAAGTTTGAAGCTGATTGACTACCACGTGCAGCTGCACAAGATTCTGTGTTCTTCAGTTTTAATAAATCCCCCCCCCCCCCCCCCACATGAGTCTCCTATGGTGATGGGTACATTCATTTTTTGCACTTCATACCTAGCACTAGACATTTGTGTGCAGAGTTCTGAGTCTGAAATTCAATTGTAAATCGCCCGTGTCTCCCAACTATCACTTTTCCTCTACTACCCCTTATTCTTGTTTTAACCCTTAGCCTAACAAAAGATGAACCCTCACCTGTCACCCCCACCCATTTTATAGCTAAAGTCCCATACAGAGATGGGTACTTTCATTTTTTGCACTTCAAACCCAGTGCAAGACAAAAGGGTACAGAGTTATGGTCATGAGCAATTGTGAATTTTACTATAATCACCCATGTTCTTCAACTTTTACTTAGCTTCACACCTAACCTTCTCTGTTAATCTAATCCTGGCTATAGATAGATTGAAATTCAGCCAGTTTAGCAGGGACCAGTGGCAGCTGGTGCTATAAATTGTTTGGGGGGGGGGGGGGGGCACAAACAAACCCCTCCAGGTCTACACTCACCATGGTCACAGCATCCCTGATACAGCTCCCGAATATTGATTTGCTATTCGCTAAAATCAAAAGTGGGAGGCTTCTGCGCTAGAGGACATCCTAAAACAATACAATTAGAGCCTTTAGGCTCTAATCACTTGCTTGTACAAAAATGATGGACCTAATAGAAACACATTATTCCAGCGCCCCGCACGGTGCAGTAAGTGCACACACATAGAACGTATAATTATAAAAATAAATGCTAATATAACTAACAATTTTTTTACTTTTTTTTAACTTAATATTATCAGTTATTTAAATAAATCATTCTATGATCATGCAAAACAACTTTGGGAACATAGGTTTGGCAGCGCCCCTGCACCCCTTATGGACCGGCCGTCACTGGCATTAACCGGCCAAATTTAGAATCATGTATGGGAAGCGTGGCTACACAGAAGTCAATTTAACAATCGACTTCAGTACAACCCCCCCCCCCCCCCCCCTTAGATTTTTGCTGCTTGAGAAACACTACTGACAGCATTATATCAGGACTGTGGACCTCGCGCTTATGGGGTGTAGGGTGATAATCAATTAAGTGCTTGTAAATTAGCTGCCTGCTGCAAGGAAAGTGCTAGTGCTTTAGTGAGTGAGGGTCAGTGATTGCAGCGCTGCTATATAAAATAATTAAATGATTGAATACTAAAATAATTAAATAAATAAGTGTTCATGAAAAACAATTATCCTGAACTGCAAATGGTAATTGATCGACCATCAATAAAGTGCCGTTAAGTGCATATTTCTGTGCAAAATGCCAACTCATATAAAGTGCAGATATTACAATGTAAAACTCATAAGGTGCAGTCTGTGTGCAAACAGTCCATAAAACAGTCCTTTGAGGTAGCAGAAACTGGATGCTTATTCTTGTGGCTTCGGGGTATCCCCCTTAGGGTATCTACTTACCACTATGTGGTGAAATTGAAGCAGGTTAATGTAGAGTGAGCTGTTGTTTCTTATATGTCTCCTGCACGGCTGTATGGACTGTGTTTTGGAAGCGATCCTTATTCACAAGGCGGTATTCCCAGGTGTCCTCATAAAAATAAAATTGCTGGACATAGTGAGGACCGTTTAAAATACATTTATTGAGTTAAAATACAATGGGATACTCACAAACATAAAACATGAAAGAGCCTGTATGTGCCTAAGCTTGGTACGGTGGTGTACCGCTCCTCAGCGTTCTCCTCACCGACCTGAAGTCACGTGGCTGCCTCTCGGCCAATGGCTAGACGCGTTTCGCTGTGAACACAGCGTCATCTGTAGCTGGCTAATTAGAGGTGCCACCAGTGTTATAAAGCCGTGTTGTGCTATCCTTCCGGTGTATTGAATATTGTGCTATACTTGTTACATTTGATAATTACTAACTTTGCTGGTATCATAGATCTGTAACACTGTATCTTTAGTTTAGTCTGCTCAAGTTATGTGTTCTATTTGATACACCTTATTACTGACTGACTTTCTAAATACTTTTTACTTGCCCCCTAGTGGATCTATGTAGTATATAACTTATAACGGATATCTTTCTTTGCTGTCAATATTTATTTTATTTGTTTTAACCTTAATTCTACGTTCTCTCTGTTTAATATTGATTCCTCATATGGTGATTTAAGTATTTATAATAAATGTCATGCAATCATCACTAAGTATAACCTCTATTGCGATACCAATATACTGAATCAATAAATGATTATGTCGACCCCTAGTGATTTTAGTGGGTGACTGCTACCACAATTTATCTTATGTTGTGGCCATACAAACGCCAATTTGTAACCGATTTGTAACCGATAAAGTGCTATAATCTTTCAATATATAAATTAAATCAGGAACAACTGTATATTCATGGAATGTATAAATATAAATATGAATTAAAAAGTTGAAATTATCTGAATAAATCAGTTAAAAAGTTAAAAATTTGAAAATTTAAAAATCATTTATGAAACAATTAATGTCTATTTCTACGTTCAAACCCTTTGGTACCATACTTCCTAATTTGTGTATCCACCATGTTTCATTCTGTGAGATAGCTCTTGTCATATTTGTGCCCCTCCAGTGTTTTACAATGGTGTCTATCCCACAGAATTTCAACTTGCTCGGATCTTTGTTGTGGCAGATACGGAAATGGTTGGACAAACTATGCTTTTGGAACCCATTTTTTATATTTTTGATATGTTCCCTCAATCTGATTCGGAGTTCTCTTGTTGTGCGTCCCACATATTGGAGACCGCACTCACATTCTAATAAATACGTAACATGTGTGGTTCTGCATGTAATAAATTTATCAATTTTAAATTGTTGCCCAGTGACTGTAGATTGGAATTGTGTTTCCTTTCTTCGTTTGTTGTTTTTTCTGCATGTGCGACATATAACACAATCACCGCATCTATAGTATCCTTTTTGATCTAAGAATGTATTTAATTTTCTTGGAGGGTCTGGTATATTTTTTGCCAATTTGTCCTTTAAAATAAACTGGGAACCAAATGGCTACAAAAACATTCTTCAAAAGCACTGACAGGAATAGCTATATTCCAACAAACAGCAACCATCATCCCAAATGGCTATCAGCAGTACCGAAAGGACAACTGCTTAGGATTAAACGAAACTGTAAGTCAGAGCAAGACTATCACACACAGTCCGAGGTATTGTTAAAAAGATTTAAGGATAAAGGGTATAAACCAACAATTTTACAGCAGATTCAACGTAAAGTTTTGAAAATTGATAGAAAGGAACTCTTAAAACCAAGTAAAAAAACGCACAAATCATACCAAACGGCTTTTTGCACAGAGTTCAATAAACAATATAAACAATTAGAACATATTTTTAAAACACACTGGCCTATTTTATTGAGAGATCCAACTTTCAGCAAAATTTTACCCAAAAAACCACATTTTATTTATAGGAGACCCCCTATTTTAAAGGACAAATTGGCAAAAAATATACCAGACCCTCCAAGAAAATTAAATACATTCTTAGATCAAAAAGGATACTATAGATGCGGTGATTGTGTTATATGTCGCACATGCAGAAAAAACAACAAACGAAGAAAGGAAACACAATTCCAATCTACAGTCACTGGGCAACAATTTAAAATTGATAAATTTATTACATGCAGAACCACACATGTTACGTATTTATTAGAATGTGAGTGCGGTCTCCAATATGTGGGACGCACAACAAGAGAACTCCGAATCAGATTGAGGGAACATATCAAAAATATAAAAAATGGGTTCCAAAAGCATAGTTTGTCCAACCATTTCCGTATCTGCCACAACAAAGATCCGAGCAAGTTGAAATTCTGTGGGATAGACACCATTGTAAAACACTGGAGGGGCACAAATATGACAAGAGCTATCTCACAGAATGAAACATGGTGGATACACAAATTAGGAAGTATGGTACCAAAGGGTTTGAACGTAGAAATAGACATTAATTGTTTCATAAATGATTTTTAAATTTTCAAATTTTTAACTTTTTAAATGATTTATTCAGATAATTTCAACTTTTTAATTCATATTTATATTTATACATTCCATGAATATACAGTTGTTCCTGATTTAATTTATATATTGAAAGATTATAGCACTTTATCGGTTACAAATCGGTTACAAATTGGCGTTTGTATGGCCACAACATAAGATAAATTGTGGTAGCAGTCACCCACTAAAATCACTAGGGGTCGACATAATCATTTATTGATTCAGTATATTGGTATCGCAATAGAGGTTATACTTAGTGATGATTGCATGACATTTATTATAAATACTTAAATCACCATATGAGGAATCAATATTAAACAGAGAGAACGTAGAATTAAGGTTAAAACAAATAAAATAAATATTGACAGCAAAGAAAGATATCCGTTATAAGTTATATACTACATAGATCCACTAGGGGGCAAGTAAAAAGTATTTAGAAAGTCAGTCAGTAATAAGGTGTATCAAATAGAACACATAACTTGAGCAGACTAAACTAAAGATACAGTGTTACAGATCTATGATACCAGCAAAGTTAGTAATTATCAAATGTAACAAGTATAGCACAATATTCAATACACCGGAAGGATAGCACAACCAGTGGCGTACCTAGAGCATTTGGCACCCGGGGCGGATCCTATATCTGGCACCCCCCCCCCCCCCCGACTTTAAAATGTAAAAACACCCACAAAAAAATTTAATGTTTTCAAGAATATTTTTTGCACAAATTTCACAGCCCCCCATCACAGTGCCCCTTGCAGTCTGCCCTCCGTCTCTCTAATCACAGTTCCCCCTTTTGCACTCTCTGCCTCCCCTGCACAGTCCTACCTTCAGCATAGATAGATAGCTAATATTAGCAATGTGTTTACGTTTGAGTAAGAGATTGGAGACTTGCTAAAGGAGATATTCAGAGACTACAGACATGATACAGTAGATGGTCAGAGACTGCAGACGTGATACAGGAGATGGTCAGAGACTGCAGACGTGATACAGAAGATGGCCAGAGACTGCAGACATGATACAGGAGATGGTCAGAGACTGCAGACATGATACAGGAGATGGTCAGAGACTGCAGACATGAAACAGGAGATGGTCAGAGACTGAGGACATGATACAGTAGATGGTCAGAGACTACAGACATGATACAGGAGATGGTCAGAGACTGCAGACATGATACAGGAGATGGTCAGAGACTGCAGACATGATACAGTAGATGATCAGAGACTGCAGACATGATACAGGAGATGGTCAGAGACTGCAGACATGATACAGGAGATGGTCAGAGACTGCGGACATGATACAGTAGATGATCAGAGACTGCAGACATGATACAGGAGATGGTCAGAGACTGAGGACATGATACAGTAGATGGTCAGAGACTACAGACATGATACAGGAGATGGTCAGAGACTGCAGACATGATACAGGAGATGGTCAGAGACTGCAGACATGATACAGGAGATGGTCAGAGACTACAGACATGATACAGTAGATGGTCAGAGACTACAGACATGATACAGTAGATGGTCAGAGACTGCAGACATGATACAGGAGATGGTCAGAGACTGCAGACATGATACAGGAGATGGTCAGAGACTACAGACATGATACAGTAGATGGTCAGAGACTACAGACATGATACAGGTGATGGTCAGAGACTGCGGACATGATACAGGAGATGGTCAGAGACTGAGGACATTATACAGGAGATGGTCAGAGACTGAGGACATGATACAGGAGATGGTCAGAGACTGAGGACATGATACAGGAGATGGTCAGAGACTACAGACATGATACAGTAGATGCTCAGAGGCTGAGGACATGATAGAAGATAGAAGAGCACTAGGGGGGCCGGAGAGCACAGACGAAGCAGAGAGCACTGGAGGTGCTGAAGGGCACGGTGGGGGGGGGGGGAACTGGAGAGAATTAAGAGAGGGTTTGGAAAGCATTGTAGGGGGGTTGGAAGGTGCAGGGGGTGGATTGCACTGGGGGGACAGGGAGCACTTGGGGGGGCGAGCAGGGAAAACCAGGGGGGTGGAGAGCACTGGGGGGACAGGGAGCACTTAGGGGGGTGGGCAAGGAAAATCAGGGGGGTGGAGAGCACTGGGGGGACAGGGAGTACTTGGGGGGCGAGCAGGGAAAATCAGGGGGGTGGAGAGCACTGGGGGCACGGGGAGCACTTAGGGGGGAGGGAGAAAGCACTGTGGGGAGTTGAAGAGCATTGGGGGGGGCTAAAGAACAGGGGGGGTCTAGTGCACTGGGGGGAGAGGGGCTAAAAGCACTGAGGGAGGGATTAGGAGCACTGGAGGAGGTTAAGAACTTTGGGGGGCCAGCAAAAGAAGTTGTATAGGAGGGGGATGGGGCAGCTGCATATAGATGAATTGATCTTTCCCTATTCTTCCTGTAGGAGGGAGAGGAGGAGAATCAGTTATTCAGCAGGAAGCTGCAGGAAGAATAGAGAAAGATGAATTCCTCTATATGTAGCAGCCCCATCCCCCTCCTATCCAGCACACACTTTTGCAATGGGCACTCACCTTCTTCCCGCTGAGGCTCCGCCCCCTTATTCCCGCCGCGGCTCCGCCCCCTTATTACCGCCGCGGCTCCGCCCCCCACTAGCAGCACGGACTGAAGGAGCTGCCAGCCACTGCAGCTGCCTTCACACTGCGGGATCTGTCTGACTCTGAACACACCGGGCAGGACACCGGCTGACACCCCCCAGTGAGTGGCACCCGGGGCGGGCCGCACCCCCGCCCCCCCCATTGGTACGCCACTGAGCACAACACGGCTTTATAACACTGGTGGCACCTCTAATTAGCCAGCTACAGATGACGCTGTGTTCACAGCGAAACGCGTCTAGCCATTGGCCGAGAGGCAGCCACGTGACTTCAGGTCGGTGAGGAGAACGCTGAGGAGCGGTACACCACCGTACCAATCTTAGGCACATACAGGCTCTTTCATGTTTTATGTTTGTGAGTATCCCATTGTATTTTAACTCAATAAATGTATTTTAAACGGTCCTCACTATGTCCAGCAATTTTATTTTTATGAGGACACCTGGGAATACCGCCTTGTGAATAAGGATCGCTTCCAAAACACAGTCCATACAGCCGTGCAGGAGACATATAAGAAACAACAGCTCACTCTACATTAACCTGCTTCAATTTCACCACATAGTGGTAAGTAGATACCCTAAGGGGGATACCCCGAAGCCACAAGAATAAGCATCCAGTTTCTGCTACCTCAAAGGACTGTTTTATGGACTGTTTGCACACAGACTGCACCTTATGAGTTTTACATTGTAATATCTGCACTTTATATGAGTTGGCATTTTGCACAGAAATATGCACTTAACGGCACTTTATTGATGGTCGATCAATTACCATTTGCAGTTCAGGATAATTGTTTTTCATGAACACTTATTTATTTAATTATTTTAGTATTCAATCATTTAATTATTTTATATAGCAGCGCTGCAATCACTGACCCTCACTTACTGACAGCATTGATTACAGCCGGGCAGTCTCCCCACAGTAAGAATACAATAGCTTCCCCCATTCATCTCAAATATGCAGATGGAGGAATCAAGTTAATTTTTTTTCTTTCAACATGCTGGTTGAACAAAAAAAAAAAACAGATTTATGTATCCTTAACCCTTAGCCTACCATCTAAAAATTAAACCTTTAAAGATAAGTTCACTTTAAAAAAAATAAATAAATGCACATTTTTATGCAGGTTAAAAATCGTGGGTGCTATGCAAGACTCGATAAACTACTAGGAAGAATCAATAAACTACCAGAGCGCTCAACAGCACCCTGGTGATTCATTGAGAACTACAAGCTGACAGCTGCAAAAGCTGTCGGTACTTGAAGATTTCACATTCACAGAACTCGGGGCTACATGACATGGCCACGGGGGAGGAGCCCGGCACAGCTGCAATGTTTTTTTAATTGTGACAGCGAACAGGGGGACAAGATCCCCTGCATGATGTCACAATGGGGGATCAGGTGGGTGCGGGGGCCAGTGCTACACTAACATGTTACACCCTGAATATGGGTGAAACGTGTAGCATGTTATGAAAGGTGAACTTATCCTTTAACATACATTTGCTCGCTTTCTCAACCAACATTGACTGTGTTTAATTCTTATGCTGCTAGCATTAGTAAATAGATAGGAAATACAGTATTTACCAGTTTAATTTTTTTATTTTTTTATTTCTTCAGTTACTTTCTGGTTTGCCGGCATAGATACATTCCAGGAGTCATCAGGAGTGGAGGAGAGGTTTTCTCAGCTACAGACAAAAATGCAAGCTGGTGTTTTTCAAAGTGATTCCTCAGTGTAAAAAAGTATGGAGACATTCTTTTAAAAAATGAATTATATAGCATTTTAGATTTGTGGTGCTCAGAAGCAGTGTAATTCCACTTTAACCCCTAGGCAAACCCTTCAATCAAACCTTAAAATTATTTGAATTTTAGCTGTAAATATTTTAGCTGTAAATATTTTAGCTGTAAATATTTTGACAGCTAAAATTGTATGCTCAAATCTAGCTCAGATTTAAAAAATAGTAAAAATTGCATATCTAATTTGCAGTGCTCCGTCTTCCCCCATGGACTTATATCTCCTTTTCTTCCAGCACCATTTCTCTTCTGGGTTAACATACTCCCAGTGTCTTCCAACCTGCTGTCCATGAAATGAGGGGACCTGGAACAAGACCCCTGGGGGTACATAATAAAGCCACTTTGGGCTTTAATGAGAATACTGCAGAGCTGTTACATCATCACATTCTCTGCTGCATTCAGGACCGCTCATAAACACACTTTAACAAATATCGCTTACCATTAAATGTTTTAATTCTGAACCACTGTGCTCTCACACATTGCACAACAAGAAATTTGTGGGGGAAAACCATTCAGTCCCCTCTTCTGTGTGTCATCTGTAGCAGTGTTAAGATCTACTTTATGTTTGGTCATGCTGGGGAGAGGGCGGTTGCTGAAGGCCAGCGGATGGTATGGGGCAGGTCCCTATAGCAGGGCTGTGATTGGCTATAGGACTTTTGCACCATCTACTGGATCAACGGAAAGGAGAAGAGCAAAAGCTGCAAAGATTACCATGATGAGTATAGGGAGAGGAAGCAGTATGGTGGGCAGAGTAGGGCTGTTTGTATTGTACCAAGGGGCACTTACTTTTGCACTCTGCATCACCAATGACCTCTGAATGCTACGTCATTTACTCCTGGCCCCCGAACTCTGTGTAACTTACTACTGATCCCTGAACTCTGTAGTAAGTGATGCAGCGTTCAGAGTTCAGTAGTAAGTAATGCTGAGGTCAGTAATAAGTGATGTAAAGTTCAAAGGTCAATAGCGATGCAGAATTTAGTAGTAAATGTTGCATAGTTCAGAAGTTTGTAGTGATGCAGAGGTCAGTAGTAAGTGATTTAGAGTTTAAAAGCCAGTAATAGGTAATACAGAGGTCAGTAGGAAGTGACACATAGTTCAAAGCTCAATAGTGATGCATAGGTCAGTAGTAACTGGCTCAGAGTTCAGAGGTCAGTAGTAAGTGACACAGAGGTCAGTTGTAAGTGACGCAGAGTCTAGAGGCCAATAGTAAGTGCTGCAGAGATTAGAGCAGTGGCAGCCAGTGTATTGAGGGCGCAGGGGCGCCGCCCCCCCCCATCAATGCGTCCGCCCCCCCTTATCTGCATGCAGGGGTGCTGGACGCATGAAGCTTAATGGGGTTTTTTTTTTTTAAATCACCTGATTAGAGCCAGAGGCTCTAATAGGGTGATGCAAAGGGTGGAGCCGGGGCACAGAGCTGTGCGCCCTGAGCCCACCCATTGTGTGACAATAGCGAATGGAAATTTGCTATTGTCACACCGATCCTCCTCCTGGCTAATCAGGAAGCGCGTCCAATACGGGCTTCCTGATTGGCCACAAGGCAAACCCCATGCCATTGGCCGAGGAGGAGGTGGGAGCGGGAGGACTGGAGGAGACGCGTCGCCGGGACTGAGGAGAAGCCGCGCCGGGGGACTGAGGAGAAGCCGCCGCTGCTGCTCCAAGTAAGGGGGCACGCGCGCTGATCTCTGCATTGGGGGAATGTATGCTGGTCACTGCATTGAAGGGGGCATGTACGCTGGTCACTGCATTGAAAGGGGGCATGTACGCTGGTCACTGCATTGAAAGGGGCATGTACGCTGGACACTGCATTGAAAGGGGGCATGTACGCTGGTCACTGCATTGAAAGGGGGCATGTACGCTGGTCACTGCATTGAAAGGGGCATGTACGCTGGTCACTGCATTGAAAGGGGGCATGTATGCTGGTCACTGTATTGAAGGGGGCATGTACGCTGGTCACTGCATTGAAAGGGGGCATGTATGCTGGTCACTGCATTGAAAGGGGGCATGTACGCTGGTCACTGCATTGAAAGGGGGCATGTACGCTGGTCACTGCATTGAAAGGGGGCATGTATGCTGGTCACTGCATTGAAGGGGACATGTACGCTGGTCACTGCATTGAAAGGGGGCATGTATGCTGGTCACTGCATTCAAAGGGGGCATGTGCGCTGGTCGCTGCATTGAAAGGGGGCATGTACGCTGGTCACTGCATTGAAAGGGGGCATGTACACTGGTCACTGCATTGAAGGGGGCACGCTGGTCGCTGTTTTGAAGGGGGCATGCTGGTCACTGTTTTGAAGGGGGCACACTGGTCACTGTGCATTGAAAGGGGGCACGCTGGTCACTGTGCATTGAAAGGGGGGTCACTGTGCATTGAAAGGGGGCACGCTGGTCTCTCTGCATTGAAAGGGGGCACCCTGGTCTCTCTGCATTGAAAGGGGGCACACTATACCTTAATTACTGAAGGCCCCTTTCACACTTTTGCGACCTATGCCTATTACATTTTTCTGTTTGCGCCCCCCCAAAAATTTTGAGCACAAGCTGCCGCTGGATTAGAGGTCAGTAGTGATGCAGAGGCCAGTAGAGATGCAGAGTGCAGAAGTCAGGAGTGTTGGGCATGTAACTTAAAAAAAGTAATTAGTTATAGTTACTAGGTACTTCTCACAAAAAGTAACTGAGTTAGTAACTGAGTTACAGCATTAAAAAAGTAACTAATTACCAGGGAAAGTATCTATTGTGTTACTTAAAAAAAATCAAATATGTCAAATAACTTGGATGCTCTCAATATTAAATATGAATGAAATGGACACTAAATAGAATCAATTATTATTTTAAAACATTGTACACTAATCTACACTATTTTAATTTTGCACTCTAGTTGGTTGGCAAATTATGGAAATGTACCCTAAGCCAATCACATGACTTTTTTTCTGCGGCGGAACGCAGTTCCGGAACCTTTGGCAACCCTGTCCTCTCTGGGCTCCAGGGCTGCCACAGATGGGGGGCGCCGAAGCTGTGTACATTTTTTGTAAATCAGGAGTAGCGGCACTGCCCTGCACTGTCCTGCACTGTCCACTGGCCTCTCTGCTGCCTCCAGCACTGGTTGCTAGAATCGTCTGCCGCTTAGCGTCTAACAACCAGTGATGTCACGTTTTGAGGCAGAGGAGAGGACCCAGCATTCAGAGTGAAGGAGGAACCTCTTCCTCTTCAGCGCCTAGTCAGTTTTGACTCCACCCACGTCCTCCAGCATGGCTGAGAGCCTGAAGGGAGCACGTCTGAACAAGTCCAGCAAGAGGTAAGTGTGAGCTGCCCTGACCTTTACCAGCACTTGCCTGACTTCTGAGGGTGTCTGAGGATCAGCCTTGTCATCCTTGGATGTGTACTTTCGAAGTTGCAGCTGGACAGGTCAGCAGGTCGCCCCTCAATGTCAGGAATGTGAGCACTGCAGACTGTCACTGTGGGTGATTTACAGCTTTTTGAAAGTGAGAATCCCCAGTGCTGAGCCAAGTGAAGAAAGCACCCTGCCAGCATCAGCTTTAACCCTTGCTAGGCTAAGAAATAATTAGTGAAGGGGATTGGGCATTGTAAAGGGAGGGGGGTAATGTTTACAGGGAGGGGGCTGTATGTGCAGGGAGGGAGTCATGTGTACAGGGAGGGGGCTGTATGTACAGGGAGGGGTAATGTGTACAGGGAGGGGGGTGTATGTACAGGGAGGAGGGTAATGTGTACAGGGAGGGGGCTGTTTGTACAGAGAGGGGGGTAATGTGTACAGGGAGGGGGCTGTATGTACAGGGAGGGGTAATGTGTACAGGGAGGGGGCTGTATGTACTGGGAAGGGGGTAATGTGTACAGAGCGGCGGCTGTATGTACAGAGAGGGGGTAATGTGTACAGGAAGGGGGCTGTATGTACAGGGAGGGGATAATGTGTACAGGGAGGGGGCTGTATGTGCAGGGAGGGGGTAATGTATACAGGGAGGGGCTGTATGTAATGGGAGGGGGGTAATGTGTACAGGGAGGGGGCTGTATGTACAGGGAGGGGGCTGTATGTACAGGGAGGAGGGTAATGTGTACAGGGAGGGGGCTGTATGTATAGGGAGGGGGTAATGTGTACAGGGAGGGGGCTGTATGTACAGGGAGGGGGGTAATGTGTACAGGGAGGGGGCTGTATGTACAGGGAGGCTGTAATGTGTACAGGGAGGGGGCTGTATGTAATGGGAGGGGGGTAATGTGTACAGGGAGGGGGCTGTATGTACAGGGAGGGGGCTGTATGTACAGAGAGGAGGGTAATGTGTACAGGGAGGGGGCTGTATGTACAGGGAGGAGGGTAATGTGTACAGGGAGGGAGCTGTATGTACAGGGAGGGGGGTAATGTGTACAGGGAGGGGGCTCTATGTACAGGGAGGGGGGTAATGTGTACAGGGAGGGGGCTGTATGTACAGGGAGGCTGTAATGTGTACAGGGAGGGGGCTGTATGTAATGGGAGGGGGGTAATGTGTACAGGGAGGGGGCTGTATGTACAGGGAGGGGGGGTAATGTGTACAGGGAGGGGGCTGTATGTACAGGGAGGGGGGTAATGTGTACAGGGAGGGGGCTGTATGTACAGGGAGGGGGGTAATGTGTACAGGGAGGGGGCTGTATGTACAGGGAGGGGGGTAATGTGTACAGGGAGGGGGCTGTATGTACAGGGAGGGGGGTAATGTGTACAGGGAGGGGGCTGTATGTACAGGGAGGCTGTAATGTGTACAGGGAGGGGGCTGTATGTAATGGGAGGGGGGTAATGTGTACAGGGAGGGGGCTGTATGTACAGGGAGGGGGCTGTATGTACAGGGAGGAGAGTAATGTGTACAGGGAGGGGGCTGTATGTACAGGGAGGAGGGTAATGTGTACAGGGAGGGGGCTGTATGTACAGGGAGGGGGGTAATGTGTGCTTCACTCTTCTGAATCTTGCGCCTTCTGCGATACGCAGTTCTAAGCCTTGATTACACCCACTATTTGGCGACCATGTCATTTTCACCTCTGAGGAAGGTGTGGCTGGGGGTGGGGTTGTGGGCGGATTTGAGGTGGGTTGTGGGAGGAGTTGGGGTGGGGTTGTGGGCAGGGAAGGTGAGTTCCAGCACCTATTCTTTGAGAAAAAAAGTCCTGACCAATCATTATCAGTTGTGGTTGTCTACCAGGGAAACAGGCTCTGAAGGTGGAGCTGAGTGCCTCCTATCTATCCTCCCTCCCCAATAAATCAGCATGAGGGAAAGCAGACCTCTGGTCAGGGGAGGAAGAGCATGGCAACAATCAGAAAAGGATAAATAAATATACAAGCGTAGCCCATATGATCACAGTGCCTGGCAAAGTATAAAAACACAAGGGAACTATGCATCCTATTCCTCACACATCTTACATCAGAAGGAGCCCTTCAGGTTCATAGCTCCAGGTATAGATGTCTCTCCCCTCTCCCTCCTGGTTCTCCCTCCCCTGCTTGCATGACACCTGCACAAGTGGTTTTGGCTGGGGACACTGAGTGGAGGAAAGATGAGTGGGGGTTGCTGGCAGCTCTCTTATTGTCAGACTATGAAGTTCCCGCTTTCAGGCTCCGCTTCTTCTGGTGAGTGCAGCACTGATTCAGCTCCAGACAGAAACAGTGACAGGAGAGCATAGTTCCACCTCGGCCAGCTGCTGTTTGTCTATGCAAGTAACAAGGGCCCTGCATACCGGCCCCAGCCACCCCGACATTGGTGTGTGATTTTGACAGTTCCACTCACTCTCTCACTCAATGGATGCGGATTACACTGCTGGCCACTGCAATTATAGTAAGTAACGCCGGCATTTTATTGTCAGTAATGGCAACGGCATTACTAACGGGGGAAACAGTAATTTGTTTGATTACTAGTTACTGTAAAAAGTAACGCCGTTAGTAACTCAATTTACTTATAACGCCATTATTCCCATCACTGGAAGTCAGTATGAGGTGTTCTGGAGTTCAGAGGTCAGTAGTAAGTGAGGCAGAGTTCAGAGGTCAGTAGTAAGTGAGGCAGAGTTCAGAGGTCAGTAGTAAATGAAGCAGAGTCCAGAGATCATTAGTAAGTGACACAAAGGTCAGTAATATGTGACGAAGAATTCATGGGACAGTAGTACGTTATGCAGAGTTCAGTAATAAGTGACACAATATAGTGAAGAAAAAGCCTGGATGGGCACACTCAAATGAAATCACCAAAGTAACAAATGACAATCCAAGTGAGGGCAAAAATACAGCACAATATAGCTAACACGCTTCACACCCTTCTCGGTGCTTAATCAAAGCTCAGTGTTCCGAGGTCAGTATTGACGCAGAAGTCTATAGTAAGTGTCACACAGTTCAGAGGTCAGTAGTAGTGACACAGAGTTTAGGAGTTAGTAGTATATATGTTGCTTACTAATCACCCCTGAACAGCTGCCCCAATGTCTAATGTTGGGCCCCAACCTCTCTAATGTACCTCAGAGACTGTGCTGTACATTTCCTCTTCAACACTGTCTCATTCTATACTATGGAAGTCAACTCATATTCTAACCACACCCTTTAAGCCAATCCCAATATTCAATGCAATAAGAAACATGCCCAGTGTTTGCCATGCTGCTGTCAAGGAGGCCCAACTCATAATCTTACCAAAGGTTTTGCTTCCCCCATTGGGTGGGACTTTTAAGGCTTCAAAAAGTACTTAACCACTTAAGCCCCGGAAGATTTTACCCCCTTCCTGACCAGGGCCTATTTTGCGATTCGGCACTGCGTGACTTTAACGGACAATTGCACGGTCGTGCGACGCTGTACCTAAACAAATTTGACGTCCTTTTTTTCCCACAAACAGAGCTTTCTTTTGGTGGTATTTGATCACCTGTGCGATTTTTTTGATCATGCGCTATAAACAAAAAAAGAGCGTCAATTTTGCAAAAATAACAATATTTTTCACATTTTTTTATATGAAATTCCCCCCAAAAAAATGTAAAAATCAAAATTTTTTTAACATTTTAGGCCAATTTGTTTTATGCTACATATGTTTGGTAAAAAAAAAATCGCAAAAAGCGTATTTTGATTGGTTTGCGCAAAAGTTATTGCTTTTACTAACTAAGGGAAAGATTTTTGTCATTTTTGTTGTTTTTTTTTTTAACGAGTAATGGCGGCGATCTGTGATTTTTTTTTTGTGGGACTGCAACATTGCGGCGGACAGATCGGACCTTTGACTGACATTTTTGACACTTTTGGGGTTACCAGTGACATTACTACAGTAATCAGTGCTATACATATGCACTGTTACTGTAAAAATGACACTGGCAGGGAAGGAGTTAACTTTATTTGAGAAGGAGGGGTTAAGTGTGTCCCTAGGGGCGTGCTTCTAACTGTGATTGGATGTGGCTTGAGGTGTAAGAACAGAGATCAACGGTCCTACATAGCAGAACCGTATGATCTCCATTCTTACACAGGGAAGAATGACAGACGGCTTTGTTTACACTAGCCGCCTGCCTTTCTCCCGCTGTAACGGACGATTGCGAGTGCCAGACGGACATCGGGTCCACCTGGCACACAGGCGGGGGGGGGGGGTCCGTGAGCGAGCGGGAGCGGAAGCACGCCTCCAGCGGCGCGCGCTCACTCCCTAGAGCCTCACAGGCTAGCGACGTAGACCTACGTCGCTTTGCCTGTGAGGGGCTGACCGCTGCAGTAAATAGTCGTGCGGTGGTCGGCAAGTGGTTAATAATATCCTAAAATATATAAATTGTATTATTATGATTCCATAAAAAGTAGTATACAAACAAATTTCAAAATTCCACAAATATAGGCTTATATTTGTTAATATATGTAGATACTGTTCAGTTTTAGAAATGTGTTTTATCCTAATTCGTTTCTTTTATGACTATTATTTTATGTGTGTCCATATGATTAGTACTATATGGTATACAGTAGATTCATTAAGCCTGTAATTTAACTGAGTTCTTTGAACCTGTAGTTTAGAGCTGTACATTTTAGCTACATTCAAGTTCATTCTTACATCATGGAAAAAATGAAAAAATGAATAAGTGAAATGTGGTGTAATTTTATTGTTGACAGCCTTTGGATATTCAGACTTTGGGTCATCTGTTATTCGGGTGTACTATAGAAGAACTTAAAAGTGTGATGAGTTGACTTTAAAGATCTCTGGATGGCTGGGTGTTGTTCTGAGCATAGCAGGGTGAACCAGCTGTTTTAAATGTGCTTGCCCTGTAGTGTGCACTGCCTGCAGCGTTGAAACTACTAAGCGTAAGCATATGCCTCCTGGTAGTACTCCCTGGACTGAAACTCATTGAGAGTGACAGCAGGTAGAAGAAGTTAGGGCTCGAGCCGGCCAGAGTATATATAAGAGAGGTCTGGTCATGTGGCCACATCCAATGACGAAGTGGTGATGACGAAACGCATTTGGGGTGTGACCACGTGACCTCTTTGAGTGACAGCTACCATCGGATCTACCCGGGACTCACCCAAACCCAAGCATATGCAGAGGAGCAGTGAAAGATTTCGAGTGAGCTGTTCATTCATGTGAAGTTTTATGCTTGAATTTTTTCATTGCTTGTGAGTGTAAATTTGACAAGAGGGGTGTTGCGGAAATAAAATTATTTTACTGTATCACGCTATGTGTCCCAATATTATCTTCCATTTATGAGCCTTTACCTATTGACTGTGGATTAAACATTGGGTGGACATTCAAGGCAATTATGCCAGTGATATTTGGTGAGTTTTGTGTTCTGACGGGGAGGTTATCATGAGGTGTGGTGACAAGGTCACTAAGTGTGTACATCCTGATTACCTTCAGACAACACAATGGCTTCACTATTATAAATCACTTGGTGGAAAGTTTGGACTGTGTGGACATTTTTATTAATTTAAAGCTGAGCGCTGCTAATGATGGACTAAATACGTATTTTTCAGCATCTTTATGATATATGCAGAGACTGCATATAGATATCCAATGCGTTTCAGAGTCAAATAGTTCCTTCTTCAGGGAAAGCTCTGCAGATAGTATAATGTGATCTGTGGTAAGAATCACAACATATTAAGACATATAAATATGGGGCAAGATTACATAGGGCAAGGTACATACATTGTTCTTACAGGGTGTTCCTGGTATGTGAAATGGAGGCAGATCATGTAAAAACAATTAAGACCAAACAATTGCCATTGCTTCCATCAAAGCTGAAACCCCAAGACAGGGTGGACATGTGAGGAGATGTAAGTTGAGAGTCACGTACCTCTGAATAAATGTTTTTAACAGGTACGTTGTTCAACAACTTTAACCCATGTGGCTGGATGCCCTAGGTGTGCCCAGAAAGATCTATGAAAAAAATGAATAAATATATGGGCGTATGCTCGGATTTATATCATTGTCACTACTGAGCAAACAAGAAGATACAAGAAGAATACCACATTCATTATGTGGGGTCTATAAAAATAGTCCAATATACTTATAAATATATTAGATCAAAAGTAAGTAAGCAAGTAAGAAAAGAAGTAAAATAAGTAAATGTCAACAAGATTACAGAAAAGTAGGTCTGGCCGGTGGAAGATTTTCGGTTCCCAGTCTGCTTACCTTACTTATAATCTTGCACACAATCCCACTGCTTTCAGAAAATGCCACATGTCTTGAGCATTTCATTATACTAACTGTATGGGAGTGATTTTATCATTATCAATCAGCTGCTGCACCTTGATGGCTCTAATGGGTAAAGTGTCAGGGGCATTTTTGTTGCAGGGGATGCTCAACATCTGACTTGTACTTGTGCACACTTATGGGAAAATCAGTAAGCCAATCACACAAGCAAAAATTACATATCTGAGGGGCTCTCTGTATACAACCTGCATACAGAACGCCTCCAGGTAGCCATATTGCATTGCATTTTGTAGAAAATTACAGTGCTACAGATTGAAAAAGAAAAGTCATTTTAATGACATTCAATTACAATATGACTTGTGTAGCAATTGTATACACTCTATTATTTTTCTTTTATTTGCTATTTTTTCCCCCCACAAAAGTGAAGTTACCCTTTAAACATTCAGGAAGTTTTAGATATTGATAAGTGAAAACATTGACATCCTATCTTGTAAAATAGATACTAACACAGATGGATGTGACTGATACTTTTGGGGTAAGCTATCTGAATCATTATCACATACAGTTAATGTGGCTAACAAGACATGATATGCCAATGGATTACCCATGAAATGTGTACTTGTCCTTTTGATGTTTTATTATTAAATTAATTATTTATGCCCTCTCAACATTTGTTCTCTTTTCTTATATTTTTCTTATATTTTTTGTGTTTCACTCAAAGCGCATGCTAGAGGTCACTTTGTGCTTGTGAGCTGCCAACCATAGTTCTTGTATATTTGAATTTACTCATTACTCCTACTGTGATATCAATCTAGTTCTAAATCCAGCACCTCCTATCCATACTTTTGAGGAAGTAATTTTTGGTAATGGTTTTGGGGTACCAGCTAATTTGTATTTCAGTGCCTAAAACATGCATAGACGTTGTGCATGCGTTCACACCTTACAGTTCTTTTGAGTTGTCCCTACTCAGGTATACTATGGTGGGAAATCACAATTAGAAGAAATCATGGATTCTTCCACATAGTATTTTTCTCCTAAACATTTGGAAATTTAAACTTTGCTGGTATTATGTAGATGTTGAACCTGAGTTTTACCTCATAAAAACAGTATTTTTGAGTTGTACCTGTAAAAAAGGACACAGGTCTTTCTAACCAATACCATTTGGTAATGCTGCGTTTACTAAGTAGCATAGAGGGCATTTCAGTAATTCTGCTTTATCTGAATTGACAGAGGAGGATATGGATATGGTACTTAAACATAACCAAATTAGAAGCGGATGCTCCATGGGCCCCTTCCATCAAGGCAGGGCCTACTTTTCAGGGTCTGATATTCCATCCTGCTTCCTTTGAGTTGCTGGCATTACAGTCTTAAGAGATAGGGAAATTTCAGACTCTGTTGTAGCAACAATTCTAGAGGTTAAGGAGCACCTTCTCGTAGGGTTTACCATCACACTTGGAAAGCAAATTTTGTGTGGTGTGATGAGAAAGGATTGCATAATGGGAATGATTAGAAAGCCTTGTGACCTTGGATCTACGATATAGAAATGGGCTTTAAAAATGTTCACAACATTATAAGTTTTGTATCGTATATTTTAAAATCACTAAAGTGGAGCCTGCCCCCACTGCCTGCCTGTATAAGGGTCAGGTCACAAGGAAGGTGCAGGATGGGGAGGCCAAGAAAATCTGAATTTCGTAAAAAGCTCAGACAGAGAGGTGCAATTGCAAGGGATACTAAATGTGCAAAATCTCTATTATCAGCTCCAAAATATTTTTAGTACCTCTTTGCAACCAGTAAGAAATGAAAATCAAAGTCTTTTTTAAACATTTCTATAACCGAACTTGCACCTAAAGCTGACATTTGGCCCGTGTGTATGCCAGCCGGTTCTACAGAATGCTGGCCGTTTGGCATTCTGGAAAACCAGCAGCCAACCAGCTCCCAATCAGAGCTCTCAGCCAATGGTGGAGAGCGCTGATCGGAGTAATCTGGCGAGGGGGCTGTCTCCCTGTCAGAATACAATAGCTTCATTCAGATAGTTAGTGCAATGGCTCCAACTGGAGCTGACAGTTTTTTTTTCGGGTTGAACAAAAAAAAATTCATATTGTGTACCAGGCTTTAGTCAAACAAAAGCAAATTTAGGGCGAAAGTTCATGATAGTTTCATTATCTTATGATCAGCCTTTGTAATTTGGTTTTAAAATAGACATTGTTGTGAAGTTTTCTTTTTGCACTTCAAACCCAGCGGGTGGAGTGTTTTGGGTGTGAAGATCAATACTGATTTTCACTGTAATCGCTCATGTCCTTCAAGTATCACTTATCTGTAACACTTGAGCCTAGTACACATGGGTCCAATGTTGGCCAACATTCGGCCCCCCGTGTACGGCAGCTGGTCGAAGGCTCATGACCATAAAAGGTCTGCCAACCAGCTCCCTATCAGCATTCGTCCTCCTGTCAGAACAAAATACCACAGCAGGGGAGATTGCTGTACTTGTATAAGTATATGTGTTAGTACAGCCAGTCCTCCTGAGCTGTCAGTTTTTTTTTTTTCGTTCAACCCAGCGCGAGAAGAAACTATTAGTGTGTACTAGGCTTTACCTTCACACAAAACACTATGCCTCACTATAGCTGGGTACACACTGGTCAATTCTCGAATGAATGTTGAAATGAAAAATATTGTCAGTACTTTGATATTGCCAACAGAGACTTGATAAAAGTCAAATACTACAAAATGTGTTGGCTTTTAAATTAAATTTTGGAAAGAGTAGAATTTCCTGAGCAAAAACGACATACACTGTTAAAATTTTTTTGAGAAAAAAATTTCCATCCAGCTCCTTTGGATTTTCTTGTCACTACAGACAAAAACAAAAATCAATTCGGCCCCACTAACCATTCGACCTATCCGTCACTCTCTCTGCTTGCTTTACACTGGTAGCAATTATTATGAATGTTCATTTGAAAAAACATATCAGTACATTTGGTATTGCCAACAGAGACTTGACAAATTTGGTTTGAAAGTACTTCAAAACTTTGTTTGTTTTAAATATTCAGTTGTGGAATGAATGGAATTTCCCACATGGAAACCACCTACATTGTTAGAAATCCATTCACCAAAAAAAATGTTCCATTTTGCTCCTCTGTTTTCTCATCACTAAGGTTAAAAATGTATGTCTTTTTGACCCTACTAACCATTACAAAATCAAATGAGCAATCCAAAAATTTAAATTTTCAAATGAAGTTCTACAAATGTATGATCAGCTCTTTGCCTACTAACTATAATTACCCTTTACCATTTATTTGCACCCTTAACTACTAACCCTAAACTAAACCTTAAAATGTAGGTATTTCTATCAAATCTAGCTCAGAAAAGTTGATTCCTGAGGTCTGACTCTTGAAGTCTACAATTCTAGGCTATGGCAGACCTCTGTCCAGAATGAACACTGGTTCACTTGAGGGGCTTCCTTTATTTACTTAAATCCCTTTAAAGTAGATGTAAACCCTACCTGGCAGACAGTTTGGCAAAGAACTGGCATTTTTTTCTTTTTTATAGTTAGAAAATATTGTTTTCTCCAATTAGTTAAATCATTGTTGTGCTGTCGATCTCCAACAGTCTGTTTGCATCCGATTCCTGTCTACATGCATGTGTTGGGTTTTCTGGCAACAGTGAAAGATGCCTGCACAATGAACTATGGTAGTATTTTATAACCTTTTTTCAGTCAAGAAAAAAGGTTATAAAATACAAGACACCATTTAAAATTCTGCACAATCTCGAGGCACCCCATTCTAAACTATAAAAAACGAAACTAATAGCTTTACATAACACAGCAACATCCAACACGTAGGAGACCCAGAGGTGATTTTACTCTTTCAAATCACATCGGTACTGTCTAGTAGGAATGGGCTCGATGTTCGAGTCGAACGCAAGTTTCACTTGAACACCGGGTCCTCATGTGTTCGCTGAACACACAAACAAACAGGGTGCTCTGCGGGAAGTTTGCCCGCTGACCATAATGCACTGTGATCTCTCAGTGCATTGATTGCTGATGAGTGGCTAAAGCATGTACCTGACCTGCATTCTTTGGCCAATCGCAGCACAATGTACTGTGAGAGCCATGATTGGCCAAAGGCCGGTCGCCTTTGGCCAATCGTTGTTTAGGGGCTAAGTCCATGCCCCACACTATATAAGGCTTCTTACATGGCAAGCCCTGTGTAGTGTGTTAGTGGACATTAGGTAGGGTAGTCAGTGGATTGTGTGTTCAGTCAGTTTAGTGCAGTCAATGTAGTGTTGTGCTGTGCTGTGATTCTTGTGTAACAAAATTGTAGTGGTGCTCCTGTAGTATTGGTGTATACAGCATGTCTGTGTCACCCCACTGATCTTATTTTTTTCATTGAGATATATATATATATATATATATATATATATATAGTATAAAATAGCTGCGCTATGCACCGCTTAACTAAAAATATTTTTAGCTAGCACTCGTTAAATGACATCTATCAAATGAATGAATATAGAAAGCAGCTACACAAATAATGACCCTGATAAAATCACAGAACATAAAAACAAGTAAAATTGTAGCGCTAAAATTTGATATTAAAAAAGTCCATAAATGCAAAAAGTCATTAAGATCAATCCAAGTGCTGGATAACCACGTGCAGATGGAAACTTATGATAAGCAATCCTTCCTTCCTCCAAAGGCCACGTGACACAGACCACCACCAAGATAGGTATAATAAAATACCCTTACCAGAAATTACCATGTAATAAGCCGTGAAAAAAATGTATGGACCTCCAGGGCATAAGATCAATCACGATGGGTATCCAAAGCACACTGAATCACAAACACCGGAATCCTCTGATAGTCAAGCTCCAAAACAAGAGAGATTTCTCATAGTGCAGTAAGTTTTTAAATGTATTTAATAAACAAAGTCAAACTATAATGCACTCACATTTTGGCAGAGTACCGGCAGCACCGGAATCCTCTGATAGTCAAGCTCCAAAACAAGAGAGACTTCTCATAGTGCAGTAAGTTTTTAAATGTATTTAATAAACAAAGTCAAACTATAATGCACTCACATTTTGGCAGAGTATCGGCAGCATTTGGAAGCGTGCGTGTCGAGAAGTTTCAAACCATAAAGATGGCCGCCGTCGCCGTCCCATTTTTTTCACGGCTTATTACATGGTAATTTCTGGTAAGGGTATTTTATTATACCTATCTTGGTGGTGGTCTGTGTCACGTGGCCTTTGGAGGAAGGAAGGATTGCTTATCATAAGTTTCCATCTGCACGTGGTTATCCAGCACTTGGATTGATCTTAATGACTTTTTGCATTTATGGACTTTTTAAATATCAAATTTTAGCGCTACAATTTTACTTGTTTATATATATATATATATATATATATTTAATCTGAAGGGCCTGGTATGGACTGGGGGGGGGGGAGAGGAGTGAGGCTTGCTTAGGTGAGAGAGGAAGACAGCTGGAGGCATCTGTCCATCCATCCATTTATCCATGTGGGATTTGTCATCTTTCTTTTAAATGCTGATTTAGACCTCTTGAGTTGTGGGGTCTAAGGATATGATAAGAGGCATTATAATCACTTGGTGGTTGGTGCACAGCACCTGCATGAAGATTTTGTTCACTTTTAATGGACTTTGATATTTAGTTTATAGGACCTTATTTATTTTTTTATGTGTTTATTATACATTATATATTGAATTAGAAGTTTCCTGACAGAGCAACACTATTTTTTTCAGCTGTCTTTTTATATGTATGTATGAGAGCTGCAGTCAAGGTTTTTTACTTTCTCGCCTTCATTTAATTTGATTGACTAATTTGCCAAGCGTGAGTTAAGCACAACATTGGACCATGGAATTGTTGCTTGAGACCAACTCCATCTTGAAGTGTTTAACTATTTTATGTCTACTGAGGACCCTTAGGCCCTGGGCTCAAATCTCTGGTTACCAGAAATAATAGGTAGTATACCCCCTGTAGTTTTTGGTCTTGAGGAAATTGGTCATCTGCTTGTTTCTCCAACAGTTCTGAAAAACATTGTAGTAGGATACCTTTCTAGAGTGGATCTTGTGGCAATGAACCTTCTATTGGTAAATACTGAAACTGCCATGCATGGGCCAGGATGACTGCCCTGCGCACCCAGGGGTAGACTTGCACTCAAAATTACTTTGGATGGTCCTGCCCACCTAGAGTGGAAGACTTTGTTGTCTTTGTGAATGAGTACTGATACCCTCTCTATGTCTGCCTGAACCTTGTTCCTGGACAGTAACTCTTAAATTCTCTAGGAGGTTCTGGAAGAGTGTGACAGGACTGAAACCTCCTCTCTGTCTCAATAGGTTTCTGTCTTGCAGGATAAGACCTGATTTGATACCTGTTGCCTTAGAAATTGATTGATCAAGCTTATTCCCGAAGTGTGACAGACCTCCAAAGAGGATCTTGCACCAAGATTACTTGGGGCCTGTGTCTGCAATGAAAGGCTCAAGCCACAAGCCTCTTCCATAAAGTCTGAGTAAAGTTTCAGATGTTCCACTATGTCTTCCTTGTCCTTTCCTGAGTGGATAGATGTTTCCACATTTTTGACTCAGGCGCTTATAGTATCTGCCACTGCCGTCAGATCTACAGCAGGGTGGCATGCACCCGTGATGTTGAGTACACCTTTTATGGGCAAAATCAATGCTTTGGTCTAAGAAGATATCTTGGAATTATATTGCACCCTCCATGCCTAGCAATGCACATCAAGGAAGTTTCCCACTAATAAGGGTTGTATCAAGGTACTCCCTAATTTCTTTAAAAAATGGTAAAGAGGAGACTTCCTTTTTCAAGTGTTTGGAAAATTTACAATGCTTTTGGGCAGGCTGTGGTGATTGCTCCCATTAGAGATCTTCTCTCACTGCCTTCAGGGCCGGATTAAGAGCATCATGGGCTTGGTGCTGAGGATTTTGAAGGGCCTTAAGGGCCGTGCCTTGGCATGCACCCAGAGGAGGAAGGGTGCAGCCATGCATGCCTAATTCAACATGGGATGCTGTCTCTGAAGCCCATAAACACATCCATGCATCGGCAACTGTCCCTCCTTGTCCGGCCTTCACGCTGTGTGGGGAGGTTCTGAGGGTGCTGCCTGGGGAAGCGAGCATAGAAGCCAGACTTCTGTGTTTACAAGTGACAGAAGAGCGGTAACAGTGAATATGGCCAACCTGGGGCCTATATAAAAGGTAGGGGCCTGGAGCTGCAGCTCCAATAGCCCCTACGTTAATCTGGCCCTGACTGCCTTAACACATGGTTGGACAAGGGAAATGTTAAGTCCATCTCCCCGAGGCTATCTTCTGGCTCCTCTGATGAGGAACCCTCCACAGAGTCAGGATCCTGCTGCTAGAATGCTCTAGCAAAGATAGTTTGTGGTTGTGTACCTGGTGGTGGTAAAGGATGAGGTGAAGTTACACTGACAGTTGTTGAGGTTTAAGTGATGATTGCAGGATCACACACGATCTGCTTGATGAGAGTAAGGCAGGCCATACCACGGGTTGCAGAAAATAAATTTGCATGATCCCCCTATCAACACTGACATTGCTGACAGGGAAATCGCTCCTGCCAGGGGGGGGGGGGCGCAGGAGCAGGCAGGGAAATCGAACCAGCTGGGAGAAGACAGTGATTATTGCTAGCAGACTATAGAAGCCCCTAGCAATAATCGGAAGCAAATCCAGCAGGCTGGTTGTACCCAAGTTGATCCATTAATCAACTTGGTACATTCAGCCTGCCCAATATTGGTTTAAATCTCCTGCTGAACCGTCCGAGTCTCAAACCGTGTATGACCGGTCTAAGGCTGGGTACACTGAATATCAGAATGAGAATACTTTATTAATCCCCAAGACAATATCAGCTGGTATAAACTGGTTCCTGTTGAAATGACATTTGGTCAGTGTGTACAGCTGTCTTTCTGACAGAAGCCGGTCTACAATTGCCTTTTGTTGAAGGGACATGCTGGAAAACCAGCATCTGGTTTTCAGCGCTCAGAGCTGTGTGTCCCAGCTGTGATGAGGTTGTTCTATCGGAGTGGGGTAGATCGCCGCATTAACATCACGTGTGTTGGTACGGCGATCTATCCATTTTTTTTTGGTTTTCTCAGCCTTGAGTTCTTATGAATGAATACAAGGCTTTTTCTGATTTTCTAAGGTAGGGATCATAATGTCATCCACCCACCTCTCCACCACAGCCAATCCAAGCAAGCATTGTATTCATTCATAAGAATTCAAGGCTTTCTGTGAATAGCGCAGAAGTTCTCAGGCAAACACTATTTTGTTCCAGCAGCAGACAGGAAGTCCCTGTACCCCTGCCAGAACATAGAGGTGTATAATGTATGTGGATGATGTTACATATAGTTTACACAGTGCTGACAGCAGCCCTTATATATTAGTGAAGTAAATCATTTGTTTAAACAAGCTTAGCCCAAATAAACTAGGCTTTAGCATCACAGAAATTAAGAAGCTTTTGTTTTCTGATTGGTTGACATTCATTGATAATTGAAACAATGGGTTATAAAAGAAAGATACCTAGCCCTCTTGAATATGCTACTTCAGGTTACCCAATGCAACACAGCAAAAAATGGCTGGATTTAAATTTAATGCCGCCAAGTAAACCATAGCCCACTTATGGAAATCGACCCCACTATATTTTCAAGAGGTCAAAACATGATTAAATAGCTCAACAATAAATTAAAAATGTATAGTTACTGTATGTTATTCGCTAAATATAAAAAACTCTTAAGAATTTAGTCTCCATGGATAACCTACTCGCAAGTAAATCTGAGAGCCTTGTGTTTATGAGAAAGATCAGAGGGTTGGCTAACCCCCAAGGATTACAAATTCCTCCCTCGAACTTTCTTATGTCCCCTTCAGACCTTCGCCATTTTCCCCCTACTCTCTAAACTTACTGAATTTCCTGTAGTCTTTTGTATTGCTTTCCTAAATCCCTCTCTTGATCTGCCTTCTTCCTCTCTTCTTAACAGGTAGTGCAGATATAATAAATCATCATACCAAAACTCCTCAGAGCCCTTTAAGGGCCACCTGTCGTATCACCTTACTAGCCCTGTAAAGCAGTATCAAAAATTCAACTTAGCATATGTTATAGCTCCTGTAATTGATGCATTGCTGGATATACTACCTAGGATTGTTAACTTCATTCTATGTTGTTAAATAAAAGAGTCATATAATATTTTGATACTCCATGATTAATGTGTGTATCTTGTATCTTGTATTTTGACGTTGGGTTGTGAAGATGAGCATGTGTATAAATGTATCTTTATTATTTACTTTGTACTTATTAAAATTTTAATAAAAAATTCTTATTAAGAAATAGATGCTTGGAAATAAAAGTAAGAAAGCTGATAAATAAAAAAAACATTGTACCAGGTGTGGTAAACTCTACAATCTGCATGGAGCCAAGTAAAATTTCTAAATTATTCACTATGTCCTACTATATCATTATGTAAACTTTTGATCCTTTGGAAACCCTCACACATTTAGGAATGCTCTAAATAAATATTTTAGTTTTCAGTCTTTAATATTAGGTATTTTAGTAACTTCTGCATGTCAAATTTGGTTTCATGCCTATTCCATGAACAATTCAAATGGCAAGAAGGATGCACAAACCATAGCAATCAATCAGCCTTTAGTTTACTAGAGTCATCTAAAATGTGATTTTTGTTTGCTATAAATTACTGCACTGCTGGGTCACCCCTACAGTGCTGGCTGCATACGTTACAATTGATGTAAGGTGATCATCATTTTCAACTGTAATTGTCTGCTTTTTTCCTTTTTTAACTTTTAATATATTTTCAAAATTAATTGAGAAAAAAAGATCAATTATACCATACACTTTCAGAAAATTATTTGAAACATGCACATTATAAATAACAAATTAAAAAAGAAATAAAAAAAAAAAACCCTCTGATACACAGGTATGGTACGAAATAATCAGAATAAGCAATACTTTTTCTGCGTTGTTCAGATGTATCTGAATGAAAAGACCACATGTGTTCCAATAATCAAACAATTACAGTACATTATAAAACTGTTGGAAATAGGGAATATTGCAAGTATGTGGACACTCAAATATGTGTAATGGATGTTTTGTAAGGAATAAATGACCTCAGTTAAAAAAGTGTCTGAGCTGCCATTCACAGACAATCAGTGTTCCTCTTTGATTCTCTGAGCTGTATTAAAGTAATGACAGAAGGCATTTGACTGCTTTCTCTGGGCCCCACAGGCACTTTCAAATGCTCTTCCAACAAATAGAGTGCAATACACCGGTTTATTGATACATAAGCCAAGAACCTCCTCTATGACCTTCTTTAAGGCTGGCAATACATATTCAATTGTCTTGCACAATTTTCCTTAAGATTTATCTTAAAGGAGTTGTAAAGGCAGAAGTTTTTTTTTTTTTTTTTATCTTAATGCATTCTATGCATTAGGATAAAAAGCCTTCTGTGTGTAGAAGCAACCCCAGCACCCCTACTACTTACCTGAGGTCCATCTCTATCCAGCAATGTCCACGAGTGCCTTGGCCATCCGGGACTCTCCCTCCTGATTGGATGTTAATCAAACTCAGTGTCTGAATGGACACACGGAGCGGCAGCTCGGCTCGGATGCCACCATAGCAAGCTGCTTGCTGTAGGGGCACTGGACAGGAGGGAGGGGCCAGGAGCAGGGAAGAGGGACCCGAGAAGAGGAGGATCTGGGCTGCTCTGCGCAAAACCAACTGCACAAAGCAGGTAAGTATAACATGTTTGTTATTAAAAAAAAACAAAAAAAAACATGAGACTTTATAATCACTTACTATGTAGTTCAAGAACGTGGCTAATTGGATACAATTGAAAGTTGTTTCGTTTTGACCTCATATTATATGGCTTGTGGTAAATCTAAAGGAAAATTGTACAAGAGAGTTGAACATGTATGGCCAGCCGAGCCGAGCCGCCAGCCGAGCAGAGGAGCAATATTTTATGTAGAATGTATACATATTGTTTGTACTTGCAGCATTGTCTGTTGTTAAATTGTGTTATCACATTAAAAAGAATATTTTTAATATGATTTGAAAGGATATTTCCTGGACTTTGAATAGTTTTTCTAAAGGCAAACTCTTACATTTATGTGCATTTAGTAATGCACCTTGCTATATTGTATATAAGGGCAATGAAAACTCGTGTTTATGCATGCATTTATTCCTGTTTCTAAACTCATGAATTATGCATGAGGACACAGGAACATTCAAAACAGGGAAGATGTGACTCCAGATCATACATTTATTTTTTACCATAAAGCACAAAAGTGCAGAGTGTCCTAAAACACGCTAAGCTGTCTTGTTTAGACGTGAACTAGGCATATAATAAGTGGGATTTTTGTCTACTAGGAATTCATTCTCTTCTTGTACAATGCAAGGTACTAAGGAAAAGCAGACAAGCATCAATGGCCCATCTATTTACATTGTACAAAGACTTTTAGGTGGTTTCTCTTATGCACATATTTTCAGTTGTTTTTTAAGAGGCACTTTTTGCATGTATAAGTGTAGAGTATAGCTGTATTGTAAAGTTTTCCACCCAATTTTACTATTGTTCAATCTCATTTAGATATAGCATCAACTACAGTTTGCAAAACAAAGGGCTACCTGATTGCATACCTCCCAACCTACTGAAACCAGATAAAGAGAAACCTTTCAGCACACAGTATATATGAAAAGGCACACCCCTGCCACAACACCCCCCCCCCCCACCACACCACGCCCTTAGTTATGTGAATCATATAAAAAAAACAATTTACCCAAAACTATTGTCTAAATCCACAAGTATTGTTTTCACCGTTACGTTTCCTTTATATGGGGTATTCAGCCTAGCAAATGCAATATTCTAGAGGTTTTATAAGATGTTTAGTGCAGTAAAACATTTTGGTTGTTAAACATGGCATTTTTATAGAGTTCTATACATCAGACTAAAAAGGAGACACATTAAGAAGGAAAAAAAAACATAAGGATTCAGCTCCCAAAGAGGGACAGTCACACCAAATGAGGCACAGTTGCTAGTCATGTGATTTGATGTGTATGGCTAACTTAACATATGACTTAAAGTTGTAGGCAGTTGGAATGAGCAAACATGTCTGGTTTTGATTCCTGGGGGCATTAGTCAAAACCATAAAACCTAAACGTAGCTGCAAACCCTGTTGAAGTCTATGGGTGGTGAAACTTGATACTACATTCTGCCCATTTTCAATGCTAAAGCCTGGTACACATGGGCTAAATATTAGCCAGTATCGGCTGGTTCAACAGAAAATGGCCAACATACTGCCCACGTGTACACCAGCCTGTCTGACAGAAGCTGGCCAAACGGCCAGCTTCTGTCAAATGGGAATACTTGCAAATCAGTTTATTTTCGTTCAGCCCGCTGGGTTGATCGAAAAAAAAAACTGATAGTGTGTACCAGGCCTAACAGACTATTGACAAAAAAGTGCATGAGCTGGACACAGCCACAGGGGACATTAAACACAGAAAAAAAATGTTTTTTAATAGAGTACAGCTTTAAAACTACTGAACATGATAGATTCTTAAAGCAACCGACTGCACCAACCACATTGAGTTGACATTGAAAGTCACCAATAGATGGTACTATACTCCAAATAGATTGGCAACATTTTTCCCCTTCCCTATCCCCCCTTGTGCTGGCGTGATTGTGGCCATATGGGGAACTTAGTTCATATTCTTTGGGGATGCCCCAATCTCACTCGTTTATGGAGACAAACGTGCCACTAGCCAAATGAACCGGGATCTTGATGAGCCGTACTGCCGCTCTAGCCTTACTGAACATTGTGATAGATTTATATCTATCTTCGTACCAACCGGTTGTTACCCACATATTACTTGCAGCTCACCTAGTGGTGTTACGAAAATGGAAATCGAACCTGGCTCCTAATCCTTCTGAAGTAATGAGATTGATTGACCATAACTATGCCCTTGAAATTGATACTTTGAAATATGCTTCCTTCCCAAGTCATGGAGTATATGTAAAGGAAACAGTGTGGCGATTCCATGTATGATTAAAAAATGAGTAATGTTGTACTCCCATTATCGTTTATTTACCCATCCAACTCTTATGTGAAAAGTTGTAACACGACTCGCGAACGTTCTGCACTGTACTTTGTCTTATGCATTATTTGTATTTCTTTCATGATAAATCAATAAAAATGTATTGGATCAAAAAAAAAACTATTGGACATGGACATAAGAAAAATAATTTAATTATATGCTTAGGAGATGCTATGAATCTGAACATTATTATTTTCATGGGCAGCATCAGTGACACTGTATTCTGGCATCACAAACTTTTGATGTGTAATTAATGTTTTAGTTTTTACCTTTAGCTTTGCTTAAAAAAAAGCAGGAGAACACCAATCTGTTTCATTTCAGCTTGAAGGCTCTTTTAGGTAGTGTTGGTATGAGCACGTACATTTTTCTTCAGTGGTAACAGGCCTAAATGGAAGTGGAAGTAGCAGCCACAACAGATCTAAAATCTATTGGGAAGCTAAATCCCTTAACTTTGTACAAATTGGTCAGTGTCAAAACAATTTAATATTATACCTTGTAAGCTTCTTTTTTCCCAGTATCACACTGCATTGACCTAAAAGTTTAATCAAATCCAGAAAAACACATTAAAACCACAACCCCACATTCCAAAAACCTTTTCCCATCCCTAGATCTCCAATTATTCCCAAAATATTCAAAATATAGACATCAGGTATGTGTTCGGTAGAAATTGGCTAACGTCAGGGCACTACGTGAATTTCCTAAAAGGGCAGCAAATAGAAAATTACAAGGCAGGTTTTATGTAAGCAGCTTGGTTAGGTTGCAATGTAAGAGCAAGAAAAACAACCAATTTTATGTTAATAAATAAATTAGAATGTATTACATTTGAAAAGCAGCAGCCACACGTTGTGTACAGGGGATGGACAGTACAGATCCAGATGGCTGTGGGCATTAACTGTCAACTGGAGCTGTAAAAGAGGAAAACCTAACTTATAACCACTCTCAAATCTAAGGCTACCACCCCTTATACTCTACTATATTGATTTTTTTCAAAAATTTTCCATCTTTTTTTTGTTTATATCCCAAAAAATAAAAACCCGGTGGCGATCAATCACCAACAAAAGAAAGCTTTATTTGTGTGAAAAAAGTATACAAATTTCGTTTGGGCACAGCGTTGCATGACCGCACAATTACCGGTAAAGTTGCTCAGTGCGGATTAGCAAGAAATGGCCTGGTCATGAAGGCGGTAAATTCTTTCAGAGCTCAAGTGGTTAAAGGCTAAGTTCACCCTTTCGGGCAGAATTTCACTTTCATAAAAAAAATAGAAGCGTTTTCTTTTGTCATTTCTGGCCCAGAAATCTCAGTGTGCTTATTTCTCACTTACCTTGATTATAGAAGTGTTGAGCTTTCATCTATCTGTTTAGATGTTTAAAAATAGTTTCTGATTTCATCACTTCCTGTAGATCATACCCTACTATGCACTTCCTTGCTGCATCACAGAAGAGGTGTAATAGGACGCGTTCACCTGTGTGGACTACACCTCTCTCATTACTGTACCAACTATTTTATTTTCCACCCACTGTCTGTACAGTTTGATTGTCTCCTTTAGATATCCTATCAGCTATGTAGTGCAAGGTCCTGCTTGATTTGCTAACATGCAGATGTATTGTAAAATATGGGATTTTTGAGGCACAACTTTTTAAAAACACAATAATATACAGTACATTACTAGACTGATGGCTCCTGAAGAAGTGGAGTATTCCATGAAAAGCATCGGCCCACAAAAGACCAGCATTAATGAATATCACTTTTACAAAATGTTTTGGTGAAACCAATGAATACGATGTATGATGGATCTATCTTATGGAATATTGTATGGTATATTGGTATGTTTTTATACTTAATTGAATAAATGTTACTAGAAATTTACAATACAGAGGTGTGGCACTTTACAATTAATTTAGGATTAACCTTTCTAGCGTTATTCCTGAGTGTGGCTCGGGGTTAAATTTCAGTGCCAAAAGCGGTAACCCCGAGCCACACTCGGGGTACCGCTAGAAAGATCGCTGGATCCTGGTAGAGGGGTTACTTACCTTGTCACCGGGATCCAGCGATGTATCCCGACGGTGTGCGGTGGCAGATCTTCCTCCCGATGCTCTGTGTGCCCCGGCTTCCGTCTCCTGCGACGTGATGTTCGCAGGGGGGTGGAACCGGCGGCAAATTCAAAATTAAAACACACCAAACACACTGATACATTGCAAAATAAAATAAATTCACATTAGCTTGCCCCCCAGTGCCCTTTCCTGCAGTTTTACTGTACTTTTTATGTGTGTGTGTATATATATATATATATATATATATATATATATATATACATATATATATATTTATATATACGTATATATATATATATATATATATATATATATATATATATATATACACACACGTATATATATATATACACATACGTATATATATATATATATATATATATATATATATACGTGTATATATATGTATATATATATATATATATATATATATATATATATATAAATATATATATATTTATATATAAAATATGTATATATATATGTATATATACAGTATATATATATATGTATACATACATACTTTAACTTATTTATAGTTATTTATTATATTATAATTTATGATTTTGTGTTTCAAACTTTATCATACCCGAGATGGTATAAAGAAGAACGCACAGTAAAAAGAAAAATCATATGTAAATAGTTGGTTTGGGCTGCTCATTCTTAAGAATCACATGCAAAACAATGGTACCGCTTTCAGCACCTAAAATCCGAAAGAATCATACCGCCAGGGAGGTTAACATGCAGATGATTTGTTGATAGGACCACCCCCAGCAACCAATGCTCTGCATGTTAACATGAAAAGTTGAACAGCCCCTGCCTTCTGTCCAGACATGCCGCACCTTCTGCCTTCTACCTGCTGTGTAGGGATGAAAGCTTTGGTGGCGGGGAGGGAGAATTGGAGAAGGATTGTGATTGTCAGGGGAGAATGTAAGGGAGAGGGCATTCACATAAAGGAGACTGGGTTGCAAAGAAGGAACGGGGATGTGAAGGGGACAAGAATACAAGAAAGGGGGGCTGTGAAAGGGATTTTTATGCAAGTAATGGGGCAGCTGTAAAGAGAATACATGGAAGGGGGGCTGCAAAGGAGACTGGGGTGCAATAAGGGTACTGTGAAGGAGACGGGTGAAAGTAAGGGGGGCTGGGAAGGAGACTGGGGTGCAAGTAAGGGGGGCTATGGAGGGGACTGGGATACATGGAGGGGGGCTGTAATGGGGACTGAGATGCAAGGAAAGGGGGCTGTGAAAGAGACTGGGATAAAGGGAGGAGGGCTATGAAGGGGACTGAGATACAAGTAGGGGGGCTGTGAAGGAGTCTGGGATACAATGATGTGAAGGAGTCTGGGATACAATGAGGGGGCTCTAAAGGGGACTAGGGTGCAAGTAAGGGGGGCTGTGAAGGGGATTGGGATACAAGCAGGGAGGCTGGATGCAAGTAAGGGGGGCTGTAAAGGGCAGTGTGATGCAAGGAGGAGGGCTGTGGAAGAAATTAGGATACAAGTGTTTTGGATCGGGACCAAAACAGTCCAAGATTATATCTGCCCCTGGCCTAATCTCAACTTCGGTGTGTGCACACAGGAAAGAAAATCATACGCCGACACACTTGTCAGAGATAGAATAGTTCTGCTTTTATTTTAAGCTTATAAAGCCTCAAGAAATTAATTCCAGGAAATACTTATTTATAATACGTATAAGCGCCTGATTGGATGTATCTATGTGTCTACGATTTTCTTCCAGCACATGACGACCTCTATTTTTGGGTGTAGTCTCTCTGGAGGCACCATCTTGGATTCCATGAAGGGAGGGGTGATCTAGCAGCCATTTTGAGTAAGGTAGTATAGCAAATCAGAGCAGTAACAGTAGCATATATATATATATATGTGTGTGATAAGGTGGTGCGCTATATCTGAATGAACTGTGCAATAATTTGCAAGCAATGAAAACTTGCAACTTCAAAATCAAGCAAAGAATATTGGTGCAAAGTGTGTTTACAATTATATAAAAATTATATAAAAAATTATATAAATATTATATATGGAAAGGAAAAAGTCCCAAGACACCAACGTGTCGATATTGAAACAATCTTCAGTAGTGTGATAGGTGACAGATGGTGTTCAAAACAACTAGTGACTTGAATTCCCTCCACCTGTTGGAATTCCTCCTTACCGGACGGAATAAAGTAAGTGCTCTCCTTAACGAAATTAAACAATCCCAGTGCTCTAAATCAAAAATGGTGCTCCCCACCGTGCATTCAAAGTGGCCCGCTGGGCTTCTTACCAGATGGATATAGATAATTATCTATATCCATCTGGTAAGAAGCCCAGCGGGCCACTTTGAACGCACGGTGGGGAGCACCATTTTTGATTTAGAGCACTGGGATTGTTTAATTTCGTTAAGGAGAGCACTTACTTTATTCCGTCCGGTAAGGAGGAATTCCAACAGGTGGAGGGAATTCAAGTCACTAGTTGTTTTGAACACCATCTGTCACCTATCACACTACTGAAGATTGTTTCAATATCGACACGTTGGTGTCTTGGGACTTTTTCCTTTCCATATATAATATTTATATAATTTTTTATATAATTTTTATATAATTGTAAACACACTTTGCACCAATATTCTTTGCTTGATTTTGAAGTTGCAAATTTTCATTGCTTGCAAATTATTGCACAGTTCATTCAGATATAGCGCACCACCTTATCACACATATATCATTACTTTTATCTGGGAGCAACATATCACTGATCAGCGCACTTTTTCTTTTACACATATATATATATATATATATATATATATATATATATATATATATATATATATACATAAGGTATACATAAGGTGAAATAGGCATTTCACTATAACCATTATTAACCATTGATTACATCCATTACACAAGGAAGGGGGCTGTGAAGGGGAATGGGATGCAAGGAAGGGGCTGTGAAGGGGACTGGGATACAAGGAGGAGGGGCTGTAATGGGGACTGGGGTGCACATAAGGGGGGCAGCTGTTAAGGAGACTAGGGTGAAAGTAAGGAGTGACTGTAAAGGGGACTGGGATAGGGTGAAAGTAAGGGGGTTGTGAAAGGGGACTGAGGGGAAAAGAAAGGGGGCTCTGAAGGGGACTTGGATGCAGGAGGAGGGGGGGGGGCTGTGATGTGAAGGGGTAACAGAGAGGACACTGATGTGAAGGGAGAGGAATTGTAATGTTAGGTGGGGGCTGAGGTCACTGATGTAAAGGGGGAAGGTTTGTAATGTAAAGGGGGGCTGTAATGTAAAGGGGGGCTGTCATGTAAAGGGGGCTGTGATGTAATTGGGGGGACTTGCATGCAAAGGGGTCTGTGATGTAAAGCAGGCACTGTATTGTAAAGAGGGGGCTGTGATGTAAAGGGGTATAATGTAATGTAAAGGGGGGCTGTATTGTAAAGGAGGGTAGTTTGATGTAAAGAGGGGGGTTCTGCGATGTAAAAGAGGGTGCTGTGTATGCCCGCTTTATACATTCAGTAGGAGTACAGAGACACTCAGCTGTCAGGCCCAATTCACATTTCCATGTAGCAGGAACTCATGTTCACACATGATGGTTTTTTGGGAGCGTTTTGCAGCGTTTTCTCTCATTACGCATATGGCAGCCCAATAACTCGAATGGCTGCCCTACGTGCATCAATTGCCCCAAAGAAGCTCGAGAACTTGTTTTGGAGTGGCGTGTGGTGCGTTTTTACCACACTCTTTGGTGCCTTTGCTATACGTTTGTTGCAGGGCAAACTCATACCTGCTACCCACACTTGGGATGCCGTCAACATATAATGGCAACGCAAGCCCACTGCGCTTTAGCAGTACGTTTCTGAAACACATGGCAAAGTGTGCGTTTTCTGTGCAGCTTGCCATGCATTCAGAACTGCAAAGATGTGAATTGAGCCTCATTATTCTTGTGTAGCGGGGTTAAACATGCCTAAAGACACTGTTTGATATGTGGGAAGGAACTAGGCTCCCTCTAGTGGTAGCTGCATGGAATTTCCCGGGCTGTGACTTCCTTTTCACAAGATGAAGAAACTACATCTCCCAGGCTGCTTTGCAAGATCCAGGGTGCACGGCTGCACCGCACGGCACTATGGGGGAGGTTATTTAAAGGAAGAGAGAAGCGCGCGAAGGGGGGGGGCCTTTCTGCGCTGGACTCTGAGGAACCAGCGAGCGAGAGTGAAGGACTGACACTGGATATTGGGCCAGAGCCTTTTAGCCTGGAGGGACGACGTGGAACCGTCCCATCTCAAGCACGAGGCACATTCCTGGAGGTCATACTGCTGTTTGCCGAGACCGGAAGTCATCCGCCAGAAGGACCCCGCGCGGCTGGCATATAGCCAAAGGACTGAGACCGCAGTGGAAGCGCGCGAAGGAGAAACTTCTGTTGGTGAGAGGGCACATGCCCAATAACTGACTTTATCTGCTGAAGAGACAGTTTTATCTACAGATAGCGGTAGCGCAGCAGGAGGTGATAAAACCCCGGGGTTTATCACCATACTCTCTCAGGAGACTCATAGACAAACAATAAGGTCTGTAAAGGAGTCGCCAGAGGCTTATCTCTCTCACAGAAGTTATTGCTCAGTTACGCAGACACCCTGCGGTGACAACTAACAGCTCGTTGTTTTTTCTCTCTTGATCTTTATTCCTAATCTGGATTACAAATGAGCTCTATTCAATAACCTTGCTAGCGAAGATCAACAAGAAAGAAGAGAACTCTGGGGGAGGGACTCAGATAGGCCCACCTACCTGGTACTGTGTCTAGCCTTAATGCAGGAGGAACGTGGGGGTATTCTTTTACCTTTTTAAAGCTGTTTTAAATAACCTTTTATGGACTTGTATTGTATTGTATTGTATCTCCCCTATTCAATTTGATACATAGTAAACTAAGTTTGGTTAATTACAATCTTGTGCGTTGTTCCATTGTGTCACCCAGAAGGACTACTATTTAAGAAGGTAACAAGGTATTGTTGCATAGTGAAGTATTGTATTCCAACCTGTGTATCTATTTGATAGTCCAGTCCTATTCTGGGTCAGTTGTGCCTGAGGAGGGATGGAGCCAATTTGATTGGGTTGTTAGGCAGGGTGTAGACCCAATAATATAATCAGCAGCTCCTGCGGGGGTGGTGCTACACGTGGGGGCTCGTCCGGGATTTCTACAGTCCTGCAATACAACCCTCTCAGCCATAGAATCCCCTCCCACGCAGAAATGGATCCTGTCGCTGCTGCTGAGTGGTGCAAGGAAGAGAATGTCATAGTGGAAAATGGCCTGGTGGTTGAAATCAAGGGAGAAGCCTGGACTGAAGAAAAGCTCCTCCCTGTTTTGAGGGCACTATCCACAGACAGGAAATTTTGGGTGATTGACATGAAAACTGACACCACTGTCCCACACACGTATGCACTGTGTGAGTGGAGGAAGGGGGTCCCTGATTATTTCAACGGAAACAGTGTAAAAACTACTGACCAAACAGAACTTTTCCTGATACATCCAGGAGTTCCTATTGCGGGTCCCTCATCCACCACCCCTGGGGTATCCAGCCAAGAAAAAGGTGTCCAAGAAGGGCATCCTGAGTCATCACCTTTGTCGACTTTTAGCTCAGAACTGTGTGCTGTTCTTGGGGAGATTGTGGCAAAATGTAGTAGGGACTCCTCGAGCTATTTGATGACTGGATATAGGAAGCTCCGGACATTCTCTGGGAAACAGCCTGTGCCTTCAGCAGAAGATGGGTTCGAAGAGTGGTTAGATACCGCCACTCAGGCTTTGGAGGAATGGGAGGTACCAGAACAGCACAAGAAGCAGAGAATCACAGAGAGTTTAAGGGGACCTGCATTAGAGGCTGTACGTAATCTAAAGCTTAGCAAGAAGAACTGCACTGCACAGGATTATTTGGACATTCTGCAAGATGTGTTTGGTCGGACGGAGAACGCGGCTGAACTTCTCTACCAGTTGGACCACTGTTATCAAGAAGAGGGGGAGAAGTTGTCCGAATTCATTAAACGTCTGGATAGGATTATCCACCAGATTCTGTTAAAGAAAGGAATAGACCACCGGAAAATAGATGAGACTCGTGCACGACAGGTTCTGAAAGGGGCTCAACCTTTAGATCCCATTGCCATACTGTTACGAACTCGTCGAGATGGCGGCATTCTAGAATACCCCGATCTGATTCGAATGGTCAGAGAGGAAGAGGTTATGTTGGACAACAAGAAGAAAAGTCGGCAGTTTGACTCAACTGCCCGGGCTGGAGTGATAAGTGTGGAAGAGGGTGACTCTCAAGTTGAACTTCTAAAGACCCAAGTGTCTCAGTTGATAGAAATGGTGTCCATCCTGACTGGTCAGGTATCCACTCTACCCAAGGGGAGTATATCGGAGAGGCCAGATGAACCTGTTAGTCTCAGCACAGATCCAGAGCCACGGCCTGCAAGATTGTTAACTTGTTTCAACTGCGGGGGAGTTGGGCATGTTAGAAGGGTATGTCCCAGCTCAGGAAATGCTGCCGCGAAACCTCGCGAGCCAGCGGGAAACTTCAGAGGACACCGGTGAAGGAGTCAACCGGGTGTCCGCCAGTCTTAAGGGACTCCAGAAGTGGTGCAGGATCAGGGAAACTGAGTCAGGGGGTCAGACCCAAATATAATACCCCCAGTTCTAGACTCCGGGTTACTGAGGGAAGGAAAGTCAATGCACACCGGGTTCAGCGGGGGCCCAGATCAAGGAAGAAAAAGGAGAAGAGGGCCAGGGTACAGAGAACTGAATCAGACAACCAGGCTACATCAAGAGAATTCCCAACTAACTTGGTCGGGCCCTCCCCAGTGGTCTCGGTTCAGGTGGAAGGAATTTACACAAGAGCCCTCCTTGACACAGGGGCCCAGGTGACTCTTTTGTATAGAGACTTCTATGATAAATATCTTACCCATCTACCTTTGCAGAAGTTGGAAGATCTGGAGATATGGGGTATTGGGACCCAAAGTTTTCCCTATGACGGGTATCTGCCAATCAAGTTGACCTTTGATCCATCAGTGGCTGGTGAAGCGGAAACCTTCGACACCTTAGCGGTGGTCTGTCCTCGTCCACCAGGGGCCAACAAAAGCTCTCTCATCGTAGGAACAAACACTGACCTGGTAAGGCGCCTTCTGATACAACTGGTCCAGGGACAAGATGCTCAGGCGCCAAGGATCCATCCCATGCTACGGCAGGCCTACCAACGATTAGTGTTGGAGCAAGAGACCCCCGCAGAAGGAGTTGGACGACTCTGGAAGCTGGATAGAGCAGAAAAGGTCTTACAGCCAGGAGAGGTGGCCTGTTTTAAGGCTTCTGTTAAACTCACATGGCAACAGCCGGGTCCCTTCATTATCTTTGAATCAGGTCAAAAGGAGAGACAGAGAGGGATAGAAGTGATCCCTGAGGTGATCCCTTTGAAGGTGTTACAGGAAAACCGTGGAAGGGTTTTAGTGAGTGTCAGAAACACCTCTATTACACCAGTGAAGGTACCGGCCAGAGTGCTCCTGGGCCAAGTCAACCCGGCTACCCCAGTTGCCCCCATTGATTTCAAAGAAAAGGAACAGGGTGAAGCGGTTATAGAGGAGCTTTGCTCTGGAAACGCTGCCCTCCCGCCGGAATGGGTGAAGAGGGCCAAGGCACAACTTGCTCGATGTAGGGAAATATTCTCTAAGGACGAGTTTGACGTGGGATGTGCCAGGAGCGCTACTCATAAGATCCGCCTGAGTGAGGACAAGCCTTTCAGGGAGAGAGTCCGGCGAGTCCCCTTAGGTGACTTAGAAGATCTACGTCAACAGCTGGCAGAGCTCAAAAAGATCGGGATTATCCGAGAATCCAGGAGCCCGTATGCTTCCCCGATAGTGGTAGTCCGGAAGAAAAATGGATCTTTGAGGCTTTGTATCGACTACCGAACGCTGAACAGAAGAACCATCCCAGACCAGTATACCACTCCTCGAATCGAAGATGCCCTACAGAGTCTGTCAGGGGCGAAGTGGTTCAGTGTGATGGACTTAAAGAGTGGGTATTATCAGATCCCCATGCACCCTGAAGATCGGGAGAAAACAGCCTTCATCACCCCTGTGGGGTTCTTTGAGTTCAATCGCATGCCTCAGGGGTTGTCCGGGGCCCCTGCTACCTTCCAAAGGCTGATGGAGAGGACCGTTGGAGATATGAATTTGATAGAGGTACTGGTATACTTGGATGATGTTATCGTGTTTGGCAGAACTTTAGAAGAACATGAGGAGAGGTTGGAAAAGGTCTTGAAGAGGCTACATGAAGAAGGTCTGAAACTTTCTCCTGAGAAGTGCCAATTCTATCAGTCCTCGGTCCATTACCTGGGCCATATCGTGTCTGAAGAAGGGGTGGCCACTGACCCGGACAAGCTGGATGCTGTTGCTTCCTGGCCGAGACCCACAAATGTGACCGAACTCCGGTCATTCTTGGGCTTTTGCTCCTATTACAGGAGGTTTGTGGAGGGGTTCGCCCAGATTGCCCGACCCCTAAATGAGCTCCTGAAGAATGAAGAAGATGATGTCCCTGAGTTGGTAAAGCCGGCGAAGTCCACCATAGGCCCCCGGAAGGCTAAGGAATCCATCCAGGATCAGTGGACCCCGGAATGCGAAGGGGCCTTTGTCCAGCTGAAGGAAACCCTAACCACTGCCCCTGTGTTGGCCTATGCGGACCCCACAAAACCATATGAACTGCATGTTGATGCCAGCCGAGATGGGCTGGGGGGGGTACTTTATCAGGAGCATGAGGGTCATCTGCGACCTGTTGCCTATGTGAGCAGAAGCCTATTGCCTGCTGAAAGGAATTATCCTACTCACAAACTTGAATTCTTGGCCTTGAAGTGGGCAGTGGTTGACAAATTGAAAGACTACCTGTACGGAGCTGAATTCATTGTCAAGACAGATAATAATCCCCTCACCTATCTGTTGACTACGGCCAAGCTGGATGCAACAGGACATCGATGGTTGGCTGCCCTCTCTAGCTTCAATTTTAGCCTGAAGTATCGGCCAGGAATCGGAAATAGGGATGCAGATGCCCTATCCAGAAGGTTGCATGTTCCACAGGAACCTGCGGAAGAATGGACTCATTTGGCTCCAGAAGGGGTGCGTGCCCTATATCAGGGAACTGAATTTCGATCCCGAGGAGGGTCAAGAGCAGAAGAGATTGGGGTTTCGGCTATCGGAGTACCCAAATGCTACTGCCAGGTGACCCAAGTTGAAGGGGAGGGTTTGCCCCGGCTGTCCAAAAGGGACTTGCGGAAGGAGCAGTTGGAAGACCCTTTGGGAAAACTTCTCTTGGAAGCTCTGGAGATCCAGAGCCCTGAGTTGCTTCTAACTGACTCCCCTCAGGGGGCCCGTCTGTTGCATAGAGAGTGGACCCGGTTACAGATCAGAGAAGGAGTGGCCTACCGGAGAGGTCCATCTGAAGATCTGGAGGAGAAGTGGCAACTGTTCTTACCAGCTAAATACAGAGAGGGAGTTCTGGCCGCTCTTCATGATAATCATGGCCATCTGGGGCCCGAAAGAACCTTTCAGCTTGTCAGGGACAGGTTCTACTGGCCTTGTATGAGGGCCGAAGTTGAAGGATACTGTCATTCTTGTGTCCGGTGTATACAGAGGAAGACTCTGCCACGTCAAGCAGCCCCAATGGGCCATCTACAAAGTCAGGGACCCATGGAGCTGGTGTGCATTGATTTCCTTTGCTTAGAGCCTGATCTGAGTGGCCAGGGGAATGTCCTTGTGGTAACAGACCATTTTACCAGATATGCTCAAGCATTCCCAACAAGGGATCAGAAGGCCTCAACGGTAGCCAAAGTTCTTGTAGAGAAGTTCTTTGTACATTATGGGTTACCACAACGCCTCCATTCTGATCAGGGAAGGGACTTTGAAAGCAGACTGATCAAGAGACTGTTAGATATGTTAGGCATTCAAAAGACTAGAACCACTCCCTACCATCCACAGGGGGATGCCCAGCCTGAACGATTTAACAGGACTCTTTTGGATATGTTGGGGACTTTGAGCTCAGAGAAGAAACAGCATTGGGGCAAGCACGTAGCTGCCATTGTGCATGCCTACAACAGCACTGTCAGTGATGCTACTGGATATTCCCCTTATCGGCTGATGTTTGGAAGGGAGGCTCGGTTGCCAGTGGATTTGGCCTTTGGCATTTCGCCTGATCATACCTCTTCAGCATCGCATAGAGGATATGTGGACCGACTGCGGAAGAGTCTGAAAGCGGCCTATGACAAGGCTCAGGCCACATCTGATCAACGTGGACTGCGGAATAAAAAAAATTTCGACCTAAAAGTTCGGATCCATGACCTGCAACCAGGGGACAGGGTTTTGTTGAGAAACTTGGGTGTCCCGGGAAAACACAAGTTGGCAGACCGCTGGAAGTCCCAACCTTATGTTATCTGCAAGCAACTGCCAAACCTTCCTGTGTACCAAATTCGGCCTGAAGGAAGTGTGGGTCCATTGAAGGCTTGGCATCGGAACCATTTGCTGCCTCTCTCTGAAGCGGTTCGTATGCCCCCTGTGGAAGACTTGTCAGAGGCCCCTTCGACTTCTCGCCGGTCCAGACCAGTTACTAGATCTCAGACGACGCTCCCAGATGAGGGAGAGGGAAGTTCTCCATCTGAAGATTTGGAAGATGAAGAGGAGGTACCCGACTGGTTGTGGTCATCTCAGTTGCCAGAACCCACACCTGCCTCCCTGTCTTCATCTGACTTGGCTGATAGAGGAGCCCTTCGGGCAGAAGCCCCTGAATTCATACCCTTTCATATGCTTCCAGAAGAAGCAGCTGAGGATGAAGATCCTGAGGAGGAGGTTGCACCCTTCTCTGAAGAAGAACTGACCTCTCTTGAACCATCAGGTTCCTCTGTGTTGGAACATGAGGAGGGGGACATTGAAGAATCCTCAGAAGTGCCTGATCCTAGCACCTCTGAGAGCATGCCTCCACGGGAACAGAGGGAAAGGAGAGTCATTCACCCACCTAAGAGACTGACCTATGATCAATTGGGTGAATGTTCGGAAGAAGCTGTTTTTACCTCCAAAAGATCTCCTGACCAGCCTAGTTCCTCCACTGTAGATTTGGTGGGGGACAACCCTAGCTCACCCCCAGGCACAACTGTACAAGCCACCCAAGTTTTGGGGGGTCTGTGAGAGATCATGAGAACAAAGTATTGAAGTAGAAAACGTTTGCATTTAAGTTTGTACATAAGGATATTGGGTTTGGCCATTATAATAAGCACAGTTTTTGATGTTCACAATTTGGTTTACTTTGTGAGTTAATGTTTGCGCACATTTTGTTGCTCTGACCTCACTATATGTTTTTTTCTCTTTCTCACCTTTTGATGTTTTTTTTTCAACACAAACTTTAAGATGTAAGTGTTTAAGAAATTGCAAAGGCACATGTGCTTTTTAAAGGAGCACTATATAAAAGCACTAGAAATCAGCACTATATTAACACTGTAGAAATCACTTATTTGTTTATTAATTGCACTTTATCGTTTTACTGTTGCACTGCTATTAGAATACAAAATTGGATGTATTCAGATTGACTTATTTCAGCAAAATGTTAATGTTTTTGTTGTATAATGCCAACCTATGCACTAGGGTACATACTGTTGACCTCTTTGGGGACCAAAGTTTCTCAAGTGGGGGGAGTGTGTAGCGGGGTTAAACATGCCTAAAGACACTGTTTGATATGTGGGAAGGAACTAGGCTCCCTCTAGTGGTAGCTGCATGGAATTTCCCGGGCTGTGACTTCCTTTTCACAAGATGAAGAAACTACATCTCCCAGGCTGCTTTGCAAGATCCAGGGTGCACGGCTGCACCGCACGGCACTATGGGGGAGGTTATTTAAAGGAAGAGAGAAGCGCGCGAAGGGGGGGGGGCCTTTCTGCGCTGGACTCTGAGGAACCAGCGAGCGAGAGTGAAGGACTGACACTGGATATTGGGCCAGAGCCTTTTAGCCTGGAGGGACGACGTGGAACCGTCCCATCTCAAGCACGAGGCACATTCCTGGAGGTCATACTGCTGTTTGCCGAGACCGGAAGTCATCCGCCAGAAGGACCCCGCGCGGCTGGCATATAGCCAAAGGACTGAGACCGCAGTGGAAGCGCGCGAAGGAGAAACTTCTGTTGGTGAGAGGGCACATGCCCAATAACTGACTTTATCTGCTGAAGAGACAGTTTTATCTACAGATAGCGGTAGCGCAGCAGGAGGTGATAAAACCCCGGGGTTTATCACCATACTCTCTCAGGAGACTCATAGACAAACAATAAGGTCTGTAAAGGAGTCGCCAGAGGCTTATCTCTCTCACAGAAGTTATTGCTCAGTTACGCAGACACCCTGCGGTGACAACTAACAGCTCGTTGTTTTTTCTCTCTTGATCTTTATTCCTAATCTGGATTACAAATGAGCTCTATTCAATAACCTTGCTAGCGAAGATCAACAAGAAAGAAGAGAACTCTGGGGGAGGGACTCAGATAGGCCCACCTACCTGGTACTGTGTCTAGCCTTAATGCAGGAGGAACGTGGGGGTATTCTTTTACCTTTTTAAAGCTGTTTTAAATAACCTTTTATGGACTTGTATTGTATTGTATTGTATCTCCCCTATTCAATTTGATACATAGTAAACTAAGTTTGGTTAATTACAATCTTGTGCGTTGTTCCATTGTGTCACCCAGAAGGACTACTATTTAAGAAGGTAACAAGGTATTGTTGCATAGTGAAGTATTGTATTCCAACCTGTGTATCTATTTGATAGTCCAGTCCTATTCTGGGTCAGTTGTGCCTGAGGAGGGATCGAGCCAATTTGATTGGGTTGTTAGGCAGGGTGTAGACCCAATAATATAATCAGCAGCTCCTGCGGGGGTGGTGCTACACTTGTGTAAATACACCAATTTCACTTTTAGACCCCATTCACATCTAGTTTTTGCGCTTTTCCCCTGTGACACGCATTAGGAAGCCTGTTGAAATCAATGGGCTGCCCTACACATGGTACAGTAGATCATGAGACATTTGGAAATGTTGCAGTTTGCATCTTTTTGCTGTGCATTTTGCTGCGTCAGTCACTTTTCTTTTTTTCACATGGCAAAATTAGTGTTTGCTTCTGTGTTTGGTGTGTTGTTAACAATTATTGTTTGTACAATCTTCTTAAAATGTACTATATTGAGAACAGTAAACAATGATTGATGGCATAGGAAAACCATGCACCTAAGGGGGTGGGTGGAGTGATCATTTGGAAGAAGAAGGCTGCTGCAGGGTGTGTGCTGATCAGGTCAGCTGGTAAACTCTTTCCTGTGTCTTAAAGCGGAACTAAACCCATAAATTTAACAGTTTAAAACAAAAACATTTCTGACACATAGGGGGAATGTAACTGTCACATTGGATGTGCTCTCAACCAAACTGTCAAACCATCCAATTGTTGGTGTCATAATTGATCACATATGCAGCATCATAGCAGTTGAGGATTAAACAGAGGCCAAGATGGCAGCTTCCTTGGCTAAAAGTGATAGGAAGGTTTACTTTTACTTTAACAGTTTTCACATCCCAAGGTCTGTCAAGTAATGGATAAGTAAACTTTATTTTATACAACAAGCTCGACAGCAATGCAAGGGCTATGTAGGATAAACATAAAGTTTTTTTATTTCTTCAAAAGAAGTACATTAATGGTATATTAGTACATAGGGGAGGTGGAATGGAGAAAAAAAAAAAGTGAACTTAGCCTTTAATCGCCATTTAGTTGATGTCAGTTGCTGGTGACCACATGGATGATGTTTTTCCCAGAACTAAGTGCCTTAAGTTTTCTCAAAGGCATGTTCATAATTTCTGTCTGTATTGGCCCATACACACAATCCCAAAATTGGACGAAAAATACCACTTTCAAAGCAATCGTACAATAATCGGATTGTTAGTACACAGCTTTCATGAGCAGATTATGACAGTTCATCTGATAATATCAGATCAGACAAGCACAAAAATGTTTCTTGTACGATACCAGATCCTACAATTTTTGTTTTAACACTTCTGGACCGGAAGGATTTACCCCCTCAATGACCCGGCCATTTTTTGTGATCCAGCACTGCATTACTTTAACTGACAATTGCACGATCATGTGATGCTGTACCCTAATGAAATTGATGTCCTTTTTTTCCCACAAATAGAGCTTTCTTTTGGTGGTACTTGATCACCTGTGTGATTTTTATTTTTCTGTGCTATAAACAAAAGAACAAAGAGCAACAATTCTGGAAAAAAAAAAACACAATATTTTTTTACTTTCTGCTACATAACATTCCCAATAAAAAAAAATTAAAATCAAAATTTTTCATCATTTTAGGCCAATTTGTATTCTGCTACATATTATTGGTAAAAACATCCCAATAAGTGTATATTGATTGGTTTGCGCAAAAGTTATTGCGTCTACAAACTAGGGGAAAGATTTATTATGCCTACAGTCAAGCATGGTGGTGGGAGTGTCATGGTCTGGGGCTGCATGAGTGCTGCCAGCACTGGGGAGATACAGTTCATTGAGGGAACCATGAATGCCAACATGTACTGTGACATACTGAAGCAGAGCATGATCCCCTCCCTTCGAAAACTGGGCTGCAGGGCAGTATTCCAACATGATAACGACCCCAAACACACTTCAAAGACTACCACTGCCTTGCTAAAGAAGCTGAGGGTAAAGGTGATGGACTGGCTAAGCATGTCTCCAGACCTAAACCCTATTGAGCATCTGTGGGGCATCCTCAAATGGAGGATCGAGGGAGCGCAAGGTTTCTAAAATCCTTCAGCTCTGTGATGTCCTCATGGAGGAGTGGAGGAGGGCTCCAGTGGCAACCTATGAAGCTCTGCTGAACTCCATGACCAAGAGGGTTAAGGCAGTGCTGGAAAATAATGGGGGCTACACAAAATATTAACACTTTGAGCCCAATTTGGACATTTTAACTTAGGCCAGAGGTTAAGACATTAATGGCTGTGTGTTGAGTTATTTTGAGGGGACAACAAATTTACACTGTTATACAAGCTGTACACTCATTACTTTACATTGTAGTACTTTACATAAAGTTTAATTTCTTCAGTGTTGTTGCATGAAAAGATATAATTGTAGCACCCTACAGGTAGGTGCTATGTAAATGTATAGTGGGCCTTGTCTGCCTAACAGCAGGGCTGTGATTTGTTTAGCTAGGGTGTCAGGGCTTCCAGATGTGCCTGCTGAGGGGAGAAGTATCCCCACTGGCTCCTGTCAGAGCCTTCTCATAGGGCAGTGTGGGAAGCCCAATCAGGGGACACATCCCAGCTTGTAACTACCCCAGAAGTTAGATTAGGCTGCAAAGGATTCTGGGAGTGGGTATAAGTTTGGGGGGACGTGCGTGGCGCGGTGTCTTTGGCGGGAGCAGAGTCCCAGGAAGGAGAGTGCGGCTGTCTCTCCTCCTGTCTGAGGAAGGTGGATATCTTGGGGTGTCACCTGAGTGTCCAGAGAGAGAGCTGAGTTGAGCTGAGGGGATCCGGTGTGCCGAGAGCCTGCAGAGAGGGAGAGGGGTCCAGTCCCAGGAAAGCCTACACAGGTCGTGAGTACCGAGGATTGCCCCTGGGGGTCTGCCTGTGTTAGAGGGGACCACTCCGGAAGAGGTTCTGGGATCCAGTGTCAGCTAGCTGTAGGGGGGTACCTGGGTTGAGGACCCTGAAGCTCCAGAGGGGGTACATAGTCAGTGGACCCTGAAGAGCTCAAGGTTAAAGGGGGCGCCTGCAGTCTGGGCCCTGAATTGCAGAGAGCGTGCCAGTTAAAGTGACAGCTATACAGAGTTCTACAATATACTACCTCAAGCTGTGCCAGGTGGGGGAAAGTATTCAGTGACTTTCATAGTACAACAGTGTCAGGAATTCTACAGTTCTCAGTCTTGGATCTTCTGGACTATAAGTCGAGGATTCAGCACTTCTTCTGTTCTACAGAGTGTTCTCAGTGTCAGTGAGCATTGGCTGGTGCCGGCTGGCGTCAAGGAAGTGCCAACGGGCATTTTTAGAAGTAAAGTCCCAATTGTAATTAGTTTAAGCCTCAAGGAGTATCCCACTCATTCCCTTCTCCCATCCCCTTTATTCCAATAAAAAAACACAAACAAAAATGCTGAAGTTGTCGCTGCTTCAGTTGTCACACCCAGGGTCACAGCTCACATGGGCTGGAGAGATTACCGGTACTAATGGCAGATCCACATCAGGCCACAGGCCTGTAAACCTTGTACATAATGAAATATTTACAAAAATGTGAGGGATGTACTCACTTTTGTGAGATACTGTAGATACTATTACAAACATATATAAAAGGTGTGTCTCCTAGGATCTTATAATAACTGCCATAAATATCATATTTCTTCCCCCATAAAGAGGCAAGAGGCATCGTGAGAGGTGGAGGCACATCTCATCTAAGTGCAAATACTCCAACCAGTCCTTCTCCCAAATAAGCCTGGCAACCCTCCCAAATAAGGAGGGTTGCCAGGCTTCTCTACCTAATCCTTGCTCCCTGCATCCCCCCACCCCCTTATCCCCTTGCCCCCCCCCCTACATCACCCCGAACCACCCCTTACTTCCTGTGTTTGTGGCATAACCAAAAAAAAAACCCCAAAAAAATGCCAAAAAATGATTTAGGGGGAAGAAACTAGGGAGAGTTACTCTTAACTTCCACTCTAATTCTATCCTTTCCTTCCCACACCATGCTCTCATACCCTTCCCCTTTTCCCTCCCTCATATTTACCCATTCATCATGGTGTACTTTTAGCAAAAAATTAGCCCATTGGATTATTTGTTAAATCCCAAGGTACCTCATCCCTAGTCAAGGTAGAAAGAGTAACAGAGAGTAGGGTGTAGGTTGGGATATTAAAGGGTACCGTTCTATAACCAATAAAAAAGAATGTATATGCAAAATTATCTAAAAAGTTGTAATTTTATTACTCACAACATTTCCCAACATAGGGGCAAACAATAAAGAACAATACTGTTACAAGACAATATGAAACATCATCATAGTAACAACATAAATTGATAAAATGACATATTAAGATCAAATCCTTGAGAATGTGGGCGGACTAATCAGAGGCCACAGTCAGCCTGGATGTGCCAGAGCCAGTGTGTATCTCTCTAATCGATCCGATTTCCACTACCCGACATGGTGTACTTTTACTTTTACCTTTATAGATTTTTTTCCTACATTTAGGTTAACTGGTCCAACTTTTTTTTTTTCTACATACTGAACATTGCCACTAGGTGGCACTGCTCAAATATGAATCTGCAGCATGTTTTCATAAAATTGTAAAATGGCAGTACGCGTTCTACTTGCCTTTTATGTTTGAAAGCAAGCAAGAATAAAACAAAATAAATACAGTCTACAATAAATAATATTAGAATGAAAAAGTAAAGGTTCCTACATTTAGGTCTATTGTAAATAAATTTAAATAAGTACAGGTTATTCTGCCAGAGATCAAAATAAAAGGTTTCCCTGAAAATCCTTACAAGCTGCCCTGTTACTAAATGTCTATATCCGCACCATAATTCTCTTGTAACTCTCCAGTAATATGCATGTAAGCCTGTGGATCAACTACCAATGCACAGAAATGATTTTATTCCTAATGTTTAGCCATGTTACTAATAATTCAGAAAGGAAGAGAATTATTTTCCCAGAAAGCAGTAAGCACAAATTATGTAATAGCAGTATGTTATTATTAGAGAGAAAGTGAGTATATATATATATATATATATATATATATATATATATATATATATATATATATATATATATATATGATGTATATAATATGTATATAAAATGACATCGGAGATATATATATATATATATATATCCCAGTTTGTCATTTTATATACACAGCAGAATTAATTTAATATAGTGGCATTCTGTAGTAACCATTGCATTGAGGATACACACGTCTATATGTTGCTTTCCAAAGAATATTTCCAACATTAAGATTCAGACAAGCAGTTATTTTGGTTATAAGGCATAATGGGGCTACAAACAATTTTTCAGCAGAGAAGCAACCTTACCCAATAGAAAGATAAGCTTTTATAGCTGCTATGGAATCTTCCCCCATAACTGTTAATATTCTGATCAAGCTTCCATTGCCACAAGTATATCCCTATGTATGCATGAAATGAAGCTTTAAAGAAATAAAGCATATACAATGCATACATTTTTCAGACAGCCCCCAGTTGCTTGACACTGGCACAGCTTGGTGAGGTTTATCTCAGCTCTAGATCTACAATAATAAACAGAACTGTAACTAAAAGGTCAGAGAATTGCTGTGCTCGCCAGTGCTTAAAAAGAAGTAATCACTGTTATTTTCTGCACACATTGCGCCAGCCACACTGTTTATTCTACAAGTCATTTGTGTTATATAACTTTTTTTTTTTTTTTTTTTTAAATCAATACCGAACCACATTAGAAATGTCAATATTCTTGCTAATAGTGTAAAATCTACCTGACAATCACATCAATTGAATGCCATGCCAAAAGGCTTATTTAGCAATATTGTGGGAACTGCACAAATTGGATATAAATGAGTACAAAAAGAGATTGTTCTCACAGCTGACATTCCTTTGGTATTAATGCTAGCATTTTTGTCAATGCTTTTAGTAATGCAGAGCTTTTCTTAATTCCAGGAGCGTGAGAATTAAGCCAATACTATCTATCCATGTTAGGAAATAAATACTTTGATATATAACTGCGTGCCTGCGTTTAGGTGCATTTTTGTCAGTGTTCCAGCATTGTAAATTTTAGCTGAGGTTACATTGTAACATGTTTGAAAAGAAAAATAATCTGTGATGTGGATGTAGTAAAGATGACATATCACTGTCACTACCCCAGAAAATTACCCTGATAAACAGAGAATGCCTTGAACCCTTGTCTGACCCACTACTTAGCAAAATATATGCTTTGTGCAGAGTCTTTTTGTCTTTATAGCCGGTCAGAGGCCTCACATTCATTAACCAAGAAAACAAGTTCACAGTTCCCATGTCCCATACAGTATCCTGTCTTTTTCCAGGGACAGTTATGCTTTTATCTGGCAGGTGATTGCCTATGGGAAATTAGGGTATAGGCACCCAGACCGGAAGACAGACATTTCATTTATGAATTAAGGCACAATTGTTTTACATGACAGTGGGGTTGATTTACTAAAACTGGAGAGAAAGCAATTAGCTTCCAGGTTGTATTGTCAAAGCTTAACTGAACAAGCTGGTGTTAGAAGCTGATAGGCTACCATGCACACTTTTTGCACTCTTCAGTTTTTGTAAGTGAACCCTAGTGATTAAAAAAGGTTTAGAAATTGCAGCATTTCCTACACAGGGGTTGATTTACTAAAGGCAAATAGGCTGTTCACCCTTGCAAGGAAAGTTGCACTTTGCAAACATTTCTTCCCCAAGTTCACTTTGCAAAGAAGAATACCCAATCACATGCAAAAAAAAAAAAAAAAAGAAAGAAAAAAATAACTTTTCTTGTTAATCATTGGATGATGGAAGTCAGCAGAGCTTCACCTCATTCACGAGTTCTGGCTGCAAATTCTCCAAGTTCACTTTGCAAAGAAGAATACCCAATCATGTGCAAAAAAAAAGAGTTTCACCTCATTCACTTCTGGCTGCAAATTCCATTGCAAAGTGCAATCTCACTTGCAAACTGAACAGTCTATTTGCCTTTATTTATTCAACCCCATAGGGGTTGATTTACTGAAACTGGCGTGTACAAAATCTGGTGCAGGTCTGCAAAGAAACCAATCAGCTTCCAGTTTTTTGTCGAGCATTATTGAGCAAGCTGAAGTTAGAAGTTGATTAGCTACCATATTCAGCTGCACCAGACTTTGCACTCTCCAGTTTTAGTACAACAACCCCACAGTCGTTTTACTCCTCAAGTCCTCGCCTATTCTGGCAGGTGTGGAAAATTGAGTTGACTTAATGCACATAAGAATATATAAGATTGCAGTGCTGAAAAGAAAAACTGAGCAGGGCAATAACTCACCCTTCTTAATATAAAAGTTCATAAAATTTCAAAAAGTTCAAAAGAATTCCAATATCTCACAAATGTCCAATAGAGGATTCTCAGATGCACCAGGAGGCCCTTGATGATTAACTTTCATTGGAAACGCGCTGGGCGTGGTGGCTACCCCTTGTTGCGCCCCTGTCTTTTATAAAGTGGCGTGACACGTGTGAGTAACCGTGTTTTTACTTGTCGTTACTAATGTCAATAAATGGGATTCCACTTTTTAACCACCGGTGTCTCTCTCATTGTTTGGTATGAGAGCTGAACTTTGGAGATCTTGACTGCCGGAGGTGAAGGTGTGATGACGGGGGATACAAACTACCTGAAATGCCAATTTGAGTTATTGGTCTGGTAAGTTTGAATTACATGTGGGGAAGAAGGAAGAGAGCACTATGTATTTGTTTGAACTTCCATCACTGGTGTGACCCGCCCCCTCTTCATTGACCTGTCTATCACAGTATCACACTATGTTGGACTTTCTAATTTATTTACATGTCACATCGGATTGGTGCATCTGAGAATCCTCTATTGGACAGTCGTGAGATATTGGAATTCTTTTGAACTTTTTGAAATTTTATGAACTTTTATATTAAGAAGAGTGAGTTTTTCTTTTCAGCGCTGTAATTTTATATATTTCTTATTTAGAAGGGTGTTGTTTTTATATATTGCTAGCTGCTCTTATACGTGTGTGCGCAGATTCTTCTATACCCTATTTTTCACTCACTACACATACCTAAGCTTGCCAGGCTTGAAGGTTACACGTCACCTTTAAGTCATGCATTGCCATTGAAGCGCATGCTTCACCTTTGTCCAGGAGACCATTAGAAGTGTGGGAAACGATTGCCTAGGTTAACATGGGTGCTGGATTTTTCTTTGCATCCGGCCCTCTTCTGTATGATCCCTTAATCCTTATTCTCAGACTTAGCTACTGGGGCTCATGTAAGCAAAAGCTTGTTAGACCTTTACATCTTCGACTGTAACTAATGCGTAATCCTAGTAGCCTGCAATTATTACAAAGAATACAAGAAGCAATCATTCTTTGAGTTTCTAGCCTAACATATACACACCAAATAGTAAGAAACAATTACAGCTTAGTCTAAAGATAGTAGTGATACCTACTGATTGTGCACATATATCTGTGATTGAAATTCTGAGTGCCAACACATTTTGGTCTAGTTAAAAGGGGGAGGGGGGCAAACTTTAAATAAATCAAGCACAGACCTAAAACCAAGTCGTTTCTATGCTTTACATTTTTTACATTTACTTTTTTTTTTTTTTTAACACAAGATCATGTTTAGCGGGTTTGATTTGCTAAGGTCAATATGAGCTTACTCAACCGACTCTACATCACTGGCAATTCTGCAGAGACAACAAAACATTTCTGATTATTTCAAAGTGAACTCTATGTAGATATTTTAGACATGGACATTGTTTTCCAAATTACCATAACTAGATTAGGTCTAGAAACCTCATTACACTGAGTCTTGAAAAAAACAAAATTCTAGCATTGCATAGCTATTCTAATTACATGATGTTCTTAATTTGATTATACAGCAAAAAAAAAATTGATTTATCATCATTTTTAGCACTATAAATTTCACGAGTGACATATTTGTGGCTGTAAGTATCTAAAAGCTGGTAAATCCTTTATGTCTCTAATATGCAATCAGGTAGTGCCATATTTTATTCATAAGGTAATTCATGTTTTTATTTGTTCCTTATTTTTTATTAACTTTCCTATTACAATGTAAAATAATAAACCATATTAAAATGGTGCACTTATTAACATTTATTATGTTGATATTTTATTGCTATGTCATTTTATTATTTTATATTATGTTTCCTTCCACACATGCATGCAAATGTTTGTCTGAAGGAACTTGTAGTCAGCTAACTTCAAATTCTAAAGTTCAAATCATAACCAATGCTAACACAGAATTTGCTTTTAGACTTTCTGTTCCTTTAACACAGTATTAAACTCAAAACTAAAAAACTGCAAATTGACCACGGGTAATGCACTAGGTGTTTGCGCCTCCTCTTTTTTTCTTTTCAAAACTAAAAATATAATATATTGCAGCTTACAATCATTAAATGTGGTTGCTGTATTAGTTTTCTTTTTTAGACTTTTTCCTTCTGTTTTCTCCTGGTAACCTGGCCAGTAACAGACATCCTGAATACGAGTGCCCCCACTCTGGATAACGAGCACAGGGGGCGCATTTAGACAGCAGCATTGTCAGCCTGGGGAGGGTAGAGTTAGACGGACTAGCAGATTTAGATACACTTAACAAATTGAATCCAAATTCAAAAGCAGTTGCAGCTGTTTTTTTTTTCCTTATGGGATAAAACTGATCATTGTAAGTGCCAGTGTTGAATGGTTTGTCTCATATAGGTAACTGATTCATCTGCAAGAGAGCTTGTTCTTTTGAAAAACAACAGATTTGCTGGCTGGATCTCCAGATGAAAATCAGAGAAAGACTAAAAAAGAAAACCAAAACAGCCATCACATCTAAGAATTAGTAAGCTGAATATATTAATTGTTTGCTTCTTGGTTTAATACCACTTTAATGTTCAAATAGCAGTTTTGTCATGGACCAAGGTGTATGGCTTAATTAAAGGAGAGAAAAGTAAAGTCTTGGACCTAGCTATGCAGATTGGCTAAACAGAATTGAAAATATTTTATAAAACATGCATTTTAACTGTATATTTAACTTTTCTGTCTGCAGCCAATTAAATATGTAATTGCATCTTTTGCTATTTCACACTGTTTGTGACTTATTGTATTAACCATTTCAGGGTGGATTTACTAAAACTGGATAGTGCAAAATCTGGTGCAGCTCTCCATAGAAACCAATCAGCTTCCAGGTTTTTATTGTCAAAGCTTAGAGAGGTTGTAACCCTAAAAAAAAAAAAAATTAATAAAAATAAATAAGTGTGGTGTAATTTTTCCCTTTGTATGCTGTGAACAACCTGGTTGATCCTGCCGGTTCCTGTGTCCCCCTATGTGTGCTAACTACAGTAATCATGGCTGCTGAGCCTTGATTACCGCGGTGAGCTTATGTGCCTCAGTCAACCTGTAGTCTCTCCCTCTCCCTCTCTCCCCCTACCTTCCTGCCTGTCAGCTCCTGTTTGTGAGCCACCCCCCTTCCTCTCCTGCCGCTATTCTTTGTGGCAGTAAAGTTAGTGTTCTCAATTACTGGCAGCTTTCTGTTATAAGAAGATATACAACTCAGTGTATGTGTTTTTATTTTTTTTTTTTAATCTAATCCTTAATACCTTAATCCACATCGCCAATGTGCGGTCACGTGACTGCCCGGCTGACGTCAGAGGGAGATCTCAGCCCCTCACACTGTAGTCCTTAGGTTGGTAAGGAGAGTGGCCGGTGGTCACGTGACCACACATTGGCAATGTGGATTAAGGTATTTAGGAAAATAATTGAAAAAAAAACACATACACTGAATTGTATAGCTTGTTATAACAAAGGGGCTGTCAGTAATCGGGAACACTGCCTTACCAAACACTTTAATTAAACAAGCTGAAGTTAGAAGATGGTTGGCTACCATGCACAGCTACACCAGATTTTGCACTCTCTAGTTTTAGTAAATCAGCCCCTCTGTATTTAATTAAAGTAAATTTATTTTACTTTCACTTTCAATGATAATGGTAAACAGGATAAATATAGAGAGTGAATCTCCCTAACAGGGGTAAAGACAGCAATAAAAACCTGAAAGGTGAAATACTTTAATAAACACTTTAAAAACTTTAGTAAGAACAATGAAACCGAAAAACCTGAAAGGTTTTCTAATCCCTCTCTGCTCTATTCAAAACTAAAAAAAAAGTTTTGCCTTTAGTTATACTTTAACATTTAGGGTTTTCCCTCACTATAATTTATGGAAGGCAAATAGGCTATTTACTTTGTAAGGGCATTTCCCCTTAGCTTAGTCAAAGTAAAGCTTTGCTGGCTTCCATCATCTAATCAAGGCGATCAAAAATACTCTTTTCCTATTTTGCTTACACGTGATTGGGTGTTCTTTACAAAGTGAATTTTCACCACATTCACTAAGCTAAAAGAAAATTCCCTTGCCTGATTGTAGAAAGCAAATAGGATGTTCACCTTAAAAGGGCATTTCCCCTTAGCTTAGTCAATGGGGTAAAGCTTTGCTGGCTTCCATCATCCAATCAAGGCAAACACACTTCTTTTTTCCTATTCTGTTTACATGTGATTAAGTGTTCTTTGCAAAGTGAATTTTCCCCACATTCACTAAGCTAAAAGAAAATTCTCTTGCCTGATTGTAGAAAGCAAATAGGCTGTTCACCTTAAAAGGGCATTTGCCCTTAGCTTAGTCAATGGGGTAAAGCTTTGCTGGCTTCCATCATCCAATCAAGGCAAACACACTTCTTTTTTCCCCGGGAAGTCCGTGTGTGTGACCGGTGGACCAGATGTCCGCTGGTCACTCGCGATCGTCCGCCGTGAAGGGAGAAAGGCAGGCGGCTGATGTAAACAAGCCGCCTGTCATTCTCCCCTGTGTAGGAATGGTGATCATACGGTTCTACTATGTAGGACCGTTGATCACTGTTCCTACACCAGTAGCCATGTCCGATCACAGTAAGAAGCACGCCCCTAGGGACACACTTAACCCCTCCCTGTCCAATACAGTTAACCCCTTCCCTGCCAGTGTCATTTTGCAGTAACAGTGCATATGTATAGCACTGATTACTGCAGTAATGTCACTGGTAACCCCTAAAGTGTCAAAAATTTCAGTCAAGGGTCCGATCTGTCCACCGCAATGTTGCAGTACCGCAAAAAAAAATTGCAGATCGCCGCCATTACGCGTTAAAAAAAAAACACAAAAAATGACAGAAATCTTTCCCTTAGTTAGTAAACGCAATAACTTTTGCGCAAACCTTTTAAAATATGCTTTTTGCGATTTTTTTTTTTTTACCAAACATATGTAGCAGAAAACAAATTGGCCAAAAATGTTAAACATTTTTGTTTTTTACATTTCTTTTGGGGAAATTTCATATAAAAAAATTTGAAAAATATTGTTATTTTTGCAAAATTGACGCTCTTTATTTTGTTTATAGCGCAAAAAGTAAAAATCGCACAGGTGATCAAATACCACCAAAAAAAAGCTCTGTTTGTGGGAAAAAAAGGACGTCAAATTCGTTTAGGTACAGCGTCGCACGACCGCGCAATTGTCCGTTAAAATCACGCAGTGCCGAATCGCAAAAAAGGCCCTGGTCAGGAAGGGGGTAAAATCTTCCGGGGCTTAAGTGGTTAACCTATATTTAAATTTACATGCCATGTTCACCAGTGGAATGTGTACGTACACACAATAGGAAGGCTTTATCAGTAAAGAAGAGGTCATCATTGCTTACCTTCACTCATGGAGTGAGCCTGACCTAAGTAAATTGGGTCCACTGTGTTTACAGTAATGTGAACTGATATTATGGCTTGAAGCTGTAATAAACTCTACTGAAGGTTTAATAAGCACTTTATTAAAGTATTTTTTAAAATGAATAGAATCTGTAAAGGGGAAAAAAAAAGTTTCCAGCTTTTAGGAGGAATAGCAGACTAAAAGAAAAGTATGAAAACAAACATGCTCATAGCAATATGATTAGATTGGGTTTTGGATGGCACAGGGGATGGGGGATAGAAACCTCTGTTCTTTACTATAGAGAGGAAAAAAGCATTTTTCAGATAAGGAGGATGAGATTAGCTGGAGGGAGTTATTCTGGAAAAATATGACAAGGCATTACATCACAGAGGAGATGGAAGATTAATGGAACATAAGGGGTCTAAACATCTGGCTAAAAGAGCCTTGCTGAGTATCACAGAACAGAAGGCTAGATTGAATATAAAACGATAACAGTCCTGGGCAAAATGTGCCTTTCAAGCTGTTACTTTACAGCTTCTTCCCAGCATATTCATTTTCAATATTTCACATTTTAAAGTGGGCTTGTCATAGTAACACAGGTTGTCTATTATATTGAAGGAGGCTGAAATTTATACTATCGAGTTAGCAAAGACTGAAACCGGAAAACAGATTGCTAATGATATTAAATTCTAAAGAACTGTAAGAAATGGATCTGATGATGTAGGGATGTTAAAAGTCAACCTAGTAAATATAACCATAAAGGACACAGAAAAAGCTGATGTCTTAAATACAGTTATATGGATACGTTTGAGCTTTCCGGGTAACATGGCATGTTTTGAGGAAAAGTTAACACAACTCTGCAGGGAACCAACATAATCATGCCATGTTACTGAAAACTTTAATGCACAATTACTATTTATGTGCTGAATTTAATGTACTGGAAAAAATAACACTTGCATTGTGACCTGTGCATACATTGAGTATCCTGTCAGTCAGTATTTAGTAACACTCCCTTTGCAAAAATCCCAGTGATTTGAACTGATTTGCACAAAGAGAGAGGACCTTTGGCACAAGCAGACTGCAGCTAAACATTAAAAAAGTTAAAAAACCAAATAAAAAAATGATTACATGTAAACTATATTTTTCACTTTTTAGTCCATTTGTAGCTTATAATATAAATTATAATAAAAGTATTAGAACAATGTACCAAATAAAAGCCTAGTTAATAAAAAAAGAAGAAAAAAATATATATATAAATATATATATATATATATATATATATATATATATATATATATATATATATATATATATTTATTTATTTATTTATTATTATTATACAGGATTTATATAGCGCTAACAGTTTGCACAGCTCTTTACAATGTGAGGGAAGACAATACAGTAACAATACAATTCAAAACAGGAGGAACTAGAGGGCCCTGCTCCTTAGAGCTTACAATCTAGAAGGGAGGGTCAAGTGAAACAAAAGGCAATAACCGTGGGGGATGGGCTAATGGAGAAAATGGAGGTACATTTGTTAGGTGTGCGTAGGATAGGCTTCTCTAAAAAGGAGGGTTTTCAGAGATCGCCTAAAAGCCAATAGAGTGGGAGATAATCGGACAGATAAGGGTAAGGAGTTCCATAGGATTGGAGAGGCTCTGGAAAAGTCCTGGAGGCGAGCATGGGAGGAGGTGACGAGGGAGCTAGAGAGCAGGAGGTTTTGAGAGGAACGAAGAGAGCGATTAGGTTGGTATTTTGAGACTAGGCTCGTGATGTAGCTGGGGGCTAAGCTATGGATTGCTTTGTAAGATGTTGTAAGTATTTTGAATTTAATTTGTTGGGTGAGCGGAAGCCAGTGGAGGGCTTGACAGAGAGGAGCAGCGGACACTGAGCGATTGGTGAGGTGGATGAGTCTGGCGGCAGCATTCATGATGGATTGAAGGGGGGATAGTCTGTGTAGAGGTATGTCAACGAGAAGGGAATTGCAGTAGTCGAGGCGTATATACACACACTATATTGATACATATATATACATTTATATATATATATATATATATATATATATATATATATATATATATATATACTATAATAACAAAAGTATTGGGATGCCTCCCTTTACACACACATAAACTTTAATGGCATCCCAGTCTTAGTCCGTAGGAGTCAAGTATAGAGTTGGCCCACCAACTATAACAGCTTCAACTCTTCTAGGAAGTCTGTCCACAAGGTTTAGGAGTGTGTCTATGGAAATGTTTGACCATTCTTCCAGAAGCGCCCTTGTAAGGTCAGGCACTGATGTTGTACAAGAAGGCCTGGCTCGCAGTCTCCACTCTAATTCATCCCAAATGTGTTCTATCGGGTTGAGGTCAGGCCAGTCAAGTTCCCCCACCCCAAACTTGCTCATCCATGTCTTTATGGACCTTGCTTTTTGCACTTGTGTGCAATCAGTTTGGAACAGGAAGGGTCAACCCCAAACTGTTCCCACAAAGCTGGGAGCATGAAATTGTCCAAAATGTCTTGGTATGCTGATGCCTTAAGAGTTTCCTTCACTAGAACAAAAAGGGCCAAGCCCAACCCCTGAAAAACAATATTGTGACAGGGCAGTAAGCTGGTAGTGGGTATGTCGCCCAGGATTTTCAAAAAGGCCTGTTTAGAGGCTCCAGGAGGACTGTTTAACTTGGAGGAGACTGTGTTTTCTGTTTCCCCTATGGTTGATAAACTCCAGTTGGGGACCTGGAGCCTGGGGTTTTCATAGCGATCTAGGTGGGATGAAGTCTCCAATTCTGGGACCAGGTCTTGGGAAGAGCCAGCACACTGATTGTGCAGGTGGGTCTAGGTATTTTAGTAAAGACAGGACCAGGGTTCTGGGCTCCATCCTCCCGAGGAGTCCTGGTATGCAAGGGAGAAGTGTGCATGTCTGCACGGTGCAGTCTGACAGAGCAGACAGAGGGCCAAACCCTGTGGGCTGGAGTAGCAAGGAAGCTATAAAAGAGAGTGTCAGCAGGGGTACAGAGTGTGTACCAAACAGGGTTATAGGGTCAAGAGGTCCGAGGTCAAAGCCTGAGCCGCAGTGCTGACCAAAAATCCAGGTGGCTTGGTAGTATTTGTTTATTATTTCTTTATTTCTGTTTAAAGTTGAAACCCCTGCATGGGAATCCTGGATGGACTATGTTTTTTCTTTTCCTTTAATAAAAGTTAGCCAACAAGTCCTTGAACGGCACAACTGGCGTGGACTTGGCTCTCTAGTAGACTCTACCCTTAGGCTAAACACCCCCCTAAACAATATATATATATGCTAGGTAGGTAAAGCCTAGTGTCTCCATCTGCTTATCAGGAGAGCCTGATTTGTATTTTTTCCTGTGTCCATGTGTGATTTATCTGGCCTGAGGGGGTGTCCCCACTTTATCCAATAGGGTAGCCTGTTGGACAGTGGAGGAAACCAAGCCAGTGACACACAGGCTTTGTAACTATCCCAATGGGTTGGCACAAACCGTGATGCATCTTGGGCAGGGCTTTTTTTCAGCAGGAACGTGGGGGAACGCAGTTCCGGCACCTCCAGCACTGAATGTGTATGTAAGAGCTGGGGTGTCCTGCAGGGTCTATTAATGCTGGCTGCTGGAGGATCTATTGTCACTGAAGGGGATCTTTTTTTTTTTCAGGGGGATCTATTGTTGCTGAGGAGGCTTTTCTTGTTATTATTAACAAGTTCCATACAATTGACTTCCTACTTACTACCACAAATGATACTTGCTTTTGTATATGAAAGGAGTGGTCCTGGGAGGTGGGTAGGGGTTGGAACCAAGGAACGGTGCTCAGAGGTGGATAGGAGGTGGAGAGAGAAGGAGTGACTTGGAAAAGGGGAGTTCCTGCACCTATTCTCTGAGAAAAAAAGCCCTGATCCTGGGATATGTTATAAAAGGCAAGGGCACATGTGACAGGGCATCTTTGGGTGGGAAGCCAGGTCCCAGAAGGAGGGTGACAGTTTTCTTTCCTTCTGCTGCAGTGGATGGTGGTCACAGGCGGTCGGCCTTGTGGACCAGGAGTGTGGAGCTGAGCCAGGAGGTCCAGGAGAACTGACTAGTGGAGTTGGAGGCAGAGCAACCTTTGGAAAAACAGTGTCCGTGAGTACCGGGAAGCTTGCCGGGGGTCTGCCCAGGAAGGGGACCCCTCCAGTGGAGAATCAGTGGACAGGTGTCAGCACACTCAGCAAGCTAGAAAGGGGGTGCCAAGTTAGAACCCTGAAGAGTGATTCAAACGGAAACACATTATCTATTTTAGCTAGTTGTCCTCAAGATTGTGCATAGTTCATAGTTGGAGTGTTCCACTCATCCCTTCTCCTATCCCAGTTCCAAATAAAAACACAAAAAAATCAACATCCCCTGGATTGATTATTGACTGAGCCAAGACTTTCAATGCTAATTATCTGCTATCAGTTGCTAAGGGTAACCCAGGGGAATCCAGAAAGTGTAATACTTAGCAGTCCTCTAGGGGGAAGTGCTACATATATGTATATACAAAGTGTAAAAACTATTAAGGTGGGCAAACTAGTCATAGAGTGACAGTTGATGGACACTGATTTTTGAACTTGGGTACAACCAGCCTGCTGGATTTACTAGCTACCCTGCTGTAAAAGCCGCTACTAATAATCACTGTCTTCTCCTGGTGACCTGTCAATGTCATATGACATTATTTCTTCTCCTTTGGCACTTTTTTTTTCTATTTATTAGCCCTCGTTCACACTGGAGCAATTTTTCATGCGGTTTGACAGGTCAAATTGCATGACAAGTCACACCCTATCGCCAGCAATCGCACTGTTCAAATTGGTGCGATGCCGACTTTGCGGTGTCGCATAAATTTGAAAAAGTAGTTCCTGCACTACTTTTGGCGATATTAGGTGCGACTTGCATAGACATCTGTGCATGAAGCCGCACAGATGTCTTCCAAGTTGCACTTGAAGTCGCACTGACATGTGGCTTTGAAATTGCGCGTTTTCAGTGGAAGTTGCATGATTTCAAAGCCGTAGTCAATGTGAACGAGGGCTAAAAATGAAATGGACTTCCTTGCTTCAGAATCCTGAAGTTCACAAAATGCAGATCACGTTTGTAAAGCACACAATTGAGCTTTATGATTTCTTTTCTAGAAAATCAGCGGTATCGCTTAGGTTAGGCCATACTGTTGTTTTATAAATGAGCCCCTTAGTGTTGATTTTTTCGTAGGCTTTAAAACATCCAGGGACGGGTCGCTTACTTGCATTCACATAATGATTTGATGTAACTCTGTTTTAGGGAAACAAACCACAGATTGGGATTTCCCTCTTGTTATATCAGTGCCAATTTTGCAATATGTCTGATTGTGGGAAAAATGCAAATTTCTACCTTACTGACTTCATAATGACTCATTACTAATTGCATTGTGTCTGAAAAGGTTCCTATCTTTTAACTGATCTTTGTAACCATAGACAGCTGATGTCACAACATTTGAAAAGGCTCAGATCTTAATACATTTCATTTTACTGCTCAGCAGTCAAATACAAAATGTGGGTGTATTTATCACAACTCTGTACAGAAATTAGAGCACACCATGTACTATTAGTGTGAATGTGTTTATTTTATGTACAGCTATTACCGGTACCCTCTAACTGTGTGTGCACAGCTTTTAATTAAACATTTTAAACAATTAAAATATATTTTGTAGTGAGTCTATACAATTGTTTACATAAACAAACTATTTGCTATAACTGTTCTGGTGAATGATAAATGTACACTATATATTACCAAAAGTATTGGGACGCCTGCCTTTACACCCACATGAAATTTAATGGCATCCCAGTCTTAGTCCGTAGGGTTCAATATTGAGTTGGCCCACCTATTTAGTTTTAGTAAATCAACCTCAGCGTTTCCTTAGTGACAGATTTTGGCCTTTGGGCTTACAAGTAGTAATCATGTTTAGTGGGTCCGTCGTGAGATGCTGGAATCTGGCTTCCTTTTGGTCCCCAATATTGCCTTTACATGTGAACTCACAGTTTACGTATATTCTTATCTCAGCTATACAACAGAGCAAGTTTCCCAGTTAGTTGTACATGTTCTATATGTAATACTTTTCACAGGTCTAGGGGGCTGCCTTTCTTTTTAAAATACACTATATTACCAAAAGTATTGGAACACCTGCCTTTACACGCACATGAACTTTAATGGCATCCCAGTCTTAGACCGTAGGGTTCAATATTGAGTTGGCCCACCCTTTGCAGCTATAACAGCTTCAAAAACAACCCCACACCATAACCCCCCCTCCAACAAATGATTTGGACCAGTGTACAAAGCAAGGTCTATAAAGACATGGATGAGCGAGTTTGGGGTGGAGGAACTTGACTGGCCTGCACAGAGTCCTGACCTCAACCCGATAGAACACCTTTGGGATGAATTAGAGCGCAGACTGCAAGCCAGGCCTCCTCTCCAACATCAGTGCCTGACCTTTTAAATGTGCTTGTGGAAGAATGGTCAAACATTCCCATAGACTCCTAAACCTTGTGGACAGCCTACCCAGAAGAGTTTAAGCTGTTATAGCTGCAAAGTGTGGGCCAACCCAATATTGAACCCTATGGACTAAGACTGGGATGCCATTAAAGTTCACGTGCGTGTAAAGGCAGGTGTCCCAATACTTTTGGTAATATAGTGTATTTTAAAAAGAAAGGCAGCCCCCCAGGCCTGTGAAAAGTAATACTTGTGAAACATGTACAACTGACTGGGAAACTTGCTCTGTTGTATAGCTGAGATAAGAATATACGTAAACTGTGAGTGCACATGTAAAGTCAATATTGGGGACCAAAAGGAATCCAGATTCCAGCATCTCACAGCGGTAAACATGATTACTACTTGTAAACCCATAGGCCAAAATCTGTCACTATGGAAATGCTGGGGTTGGTTTACTAAAACTGGTGAGTGCAAAATCCGGTGCAGCTGTGCATGGTAGCCAATCCGCTTTTAACTTTATCTTGTTCAATTAAGCTTTGACCAACAAACCAGGAAGCTGATTGGTTTCTTTGCAGGGCTGCACCAGATTTTGCACTCTCCGGTTTTAGTAAATCAACCTTGCTGATTAAAGTACATTGGGCATAAGAGAAATATGCAATCTCCCACTGCTGACCTCTTTTTGAAAATACTATTACCTAACTTCATACGTGTGCCAGGTCAGTGACTCAAAGTATTGCAGCAAGAAGGTAGGAATGGCAGCCAGATAAATAGTATTCATAAGGACAGGTCAGGCATGGCAGCTTGTTAGATTAAAGTGGTTGTTAGGTCAGTATTCTCCATTACTGGCAGCCCTGCTGTTAGAACAAGATATGCATATACTGTATGAATGTGGTGGTTTTTTTTTTTAATTGTAATCATAAATACCTTTAATCAAATTTGCCAATGTGCGGTCATGTGACCGCCCGCCTCTCTCCTTTCCCGACCTAAGGACCACAGTGTGAGGGGCTGAGATCTCCCTCTGACATCAGGGGTCAGGGTGGTCATGTGACCATCAAAGTATTGAAGCAAGAAGGTGGGAATGGCAGCCAAATAAATAGTATTTAAAAGGACAGGTCGGGCATGGCAGCATTAATGTTTCTTTCATGAATGGTTTCCTTTAACTGGTCAGTAAAACCTTGGGCGTGGGCACTAAAATAGACATTTTTTATTGCAACACTAAAATAGATATTTTCCATTGCAATGGATTGTGTGATTCCACAAAACTGAAGGTCATTTTAGAAATATAGAACATTACAAAGGCCTGGACTTCTCCAGTTTTGGGGTGAAGCCTTTGAGCCATCCTCTCAAATGCTGGGCAGCATGTTGCTCCAGGGTAAAGTCCAAAGTCAAGGATGTTCCTCCCCTAGTAAGAGATGGAAACTAGGATCAAAAAGGACTACAGCGGAGGTTTTCATGTCTACTAAAGGTCTCGGTGGCTCTTAGGTTGGTCTTTTAGATACAAAAGTTTAAAATGGTTTAAAGGTTCACTTTAAACAAAGAGGTCAACTTTTTCTAAAACAATATAGCTTCTATATCAGTATACCATACATATATTTACAATGACATTATGTAAGGTAAGGGTTTTGTTCTCTGTTTTTTTCTGAAGGGTGCATGTTGTGTTGGCTCCAGTATCAATAAGTATCCAGTGTACTATATCTGAATGCATGTGATGATATAGCACAGAACAGAATGATCATAGATATTTTTCCTAAACATCAAGGATTCCCACGTAGTTTAGCCCTGATGGAATTAGTGCTTTTTATGTCCAGTCTACAATGTATTATATCCAGACATCACATATGCAAGCAGAGATTTAATATTAAGATGATTGCTGACACCCAATTATGACATATGAAAGGCATGAATGAAACCAGGGTGGAGCATTGCTTTACAGGGCACATTGATAGTTGATGTCCTCATTTCACCCCAGAATGGACAGTGTGCCCCAGAAGAAGTTGCAGAATATACCATGTGATTCTCATTAGAAGCTGGGAATGGTTACAGAATCCTATAGGAGTGGGAAGAACGCAGGATCTGAGAGCAGCACAGTTCAGCTAATAAGAAAATCAACTCTTGAGTTCACCTGGCGAATGAGATCTAATTATCAATGACAAGTTCAATTATACAACACTTTACAGATGCTGCCTGGCATTCTGCTCTGTTTGTTTTACATTCAGAATATAAAGATGTGTATCTAAACTGTCTAAACAACATTTTTTACTCTTGCTAATAAATATGGAGTCTGTTTACCACATGTTTTAAAAAAAAAAATCCAACCAGAAGTATTTTTTTCTGTTAAATCTCTGTGTTAAATAATTAATTGCGTGTATCCCTACAAATAGTACATGCGATGTTACACAGAGCTTTATATAATTAGTTTACGGCTGAGTTGCTGTCATTATACAAGCTGACCATCTTCTTTAAGTTGATGTGCAAATTCACTTTCTAATGGTAGTGGTTCGATTTCTGCTTTAGGGACAGGTCTACGGCTTGAATGGAGCCATAGTGAGAGAATTATCTTGTACCATAAGTGCTTGGCAGTAGGCATTCTCAACCCATTGAAATCAACAAAAAAATCTGTGGGTGTCAAGGTGACCTAGAAATTATGGCTGATGATATCCATTGAACTTCATATTGCTTCTGACTAGCAGTAAGCTGTTTCTGAGTTGTATCAAGCTGCTTTGATTGGATTGGGGAAAAAACCTCAGATGCAAACAAAAGCCAGTGTATGTGAGCCCTTACAGGTTAAAAAAAAAAAAAAAAAAAAAAATATATATATATATATATATATATATATATATATATATATATATATATATATATACAGTATCTCACAAAAGTTTATTATCTCACAATTTTATTATATCTTTTCATGTGACAACACTGAAGAAATAAAACTTTGCTACAATGTAAAGTAGTGAGTGCACAGCTTGTATAACAGTGTAAATTTGCTGTACCCACAAAATAAAAACACACAGCCATTAAAAAAAAGCGTTGGCAACAAAAGGGAGTAAACACCAGTGAAAATGTCCAGATTAGGCCCAAAGTGTCAATATTTTGTGTGGCCACCATTATTTTTCAGCACTGCCTTAACCCTCTTGGGCCTGGAGTTCACCAGTGCTTCACAGGTTGCCACTGGAGTCCTCTTCTACGCCTCCATGATGACATCACAGAGCTGGTGGATGTTAGAGACCTTGCGCTCCTCCACCTTCCGTTTGAGGATGCCCCACAGATGCTCAATAGGGTTTAGGTCTGGAGATAAGCTTGGCCAGTCCATCACCTTTACCCTTAGCTTCTTTAGCAAGGCAGTGGTCATCTTGGAAGTGTGTTTGGGGTCGTTATCATGTTGGAATACTGCCCTGTGGCCCAGGGAGGGGATCATGCTTCAGTAAGTCACAGTACACATTGGCATTTATGGTTCCCTCAATGAACTATAGCTCCCCAGTGCCGGCAGCACTCATGAAGTCCCAGACCATGACCCTCCAACCATCATGCTTGACTATAGGCAAGACACACTTGTCTTTGTACTCCTCATCTGGTTGTTGCCACACACATTTGACACCATCTGAACCAAATAAGTTTATCTTGGTCTCGTCAGACCACAGAACATGGTTCCAGTAACCCATGTCCTTAGTCTGCTTGTCTTCAGAAAACTGTTTGCGGGCTTTCTTGTACATCATGTTTAGAAGAGGCTTTCTTCTGGGACGACAGCCATGCAGACCAATTTGATGCAGTGTGTGACATATGGTCTAAGCACTGACAGGCTGACCCCCCACCCCTTCAACCTCTGCAGCAATGCTGGCAGCACTCAAATGTCTATTTCCCAAAGACATGGATATGAGGCTTAGCATGAGCACTCAACTTCTTTGGTCGACCATGGCGAGGCCTGCTCTGAGTGGAACCTGTCCTGTTAAACCGCTGCATGGTCTTGGTCACCATGCTGCAGCTCAGTTTCAGGGCCTTGGCAATCTTCTTATAGCCTAGGCCAGTGATGGCGAACCTTGGCACCCCAGATGTTTTGGAACTAAATTTCCCACGATGCTCATGCACGCTACAGTGTAGTTGAGCATCATGGGAAATGTAGTTCCAAAACATCTGGGGTACAAGGGGTCTCCATCACTGGCCTAGGCTATCTTTAGGTAGAGCAACAATTTTTTTTTCAGATCCTCAGAGAGTTCTTTGCCATGAGGTGCTATGTTGAACTTCCAGTGACCAGTATGAGAGAGTGAGAGCGATAACACCAAATTTAACACACCAGGTCCCCATTCACACCTGAGAACCTTGTAACACTAATGAGTCTCATGACACCGGAGAGGGAAAATGGCTTATTGGGCCCAATTTAGACATTTTCCATTAGGGGTGTACTCAATTTTGTTGCAAGCAGTTTAGACATTCATGACTGTGTTGAGTTATTTTGAGGGGACAGCAAATTTACACAGTTATACCAGCTGTACACTCACTACTTTACATTGTAGCAAAGTGTCAGTTCTTCAGTGTTGTCAAATGAAAAGATAAAATAAAATTTTAACAAAATTGTGAGGGGTGTACTCACTTTTGTGAGATACTGTATGTATATATATATATATATATATATATATATATATATATATATATTAGTTACAACAAAACATAACATACATATGTACAATGTGTACATTGTCTCTAAGTCATGGGTGTTCAACCTGTGACCCTCCAGCTATTGCAAAACTACAAGTCCCATGAAGCATTGCAAGGCTGACAGTTACAAGCATGACTCCCAAAGGCAGAGGCATGATGGGACTTGCAGTTCTGCAACAGCTGGGGGGCCGCAGGTTGAGCACCCATGCTCTAAGTTATTCTGTAATATAATATATACTTGATTCCTAGTTAGCTTATAAAAGTTGGTGTTTTGTTATATAGCTCTCTATTTAAGGGTTCCAAGTGTTTAAATCCATGCCATACAGTTTTTAAAGCTCACTGGCAATGAGTAGAGATCTGCACATTGCTGGCCTAACTGTAATGTAGTATAACTCAGTCCTTCCACAGGTAAGCAAACCTTTCCCAGAGAAAGACTTCTGCTCATGACTATATGACTTGCATTCAACCTGCTGTGATCCTTGCATGACATTGGCAAATGCTCATGGGTGGCACTTCAGTTTAATAGAAAATGAAGGATTCACTCCATAGTACACACACACACACACACATTTTCCAAAGAGGTAAACCAGAGCCTACAACTGCCTTGAAGCATTCATTATCACTAGAGGCATAACTACAGATTATAAGGCCCCATAGCAAAATTTTGATGGAGCCCTCCGATGATTGCCCCACAGTAATTGATCATAACATAAAGTATGACTAAATCAAGGACAGGAGAGTTGTTGGCATAGTCAGTGCAGGGGCATCCGGGCAGGGAATTAACATTTTCCATTCATTTTTCAGCAAACTCCCATTATTTTTCAGCATTTAGAGCTCAGAGCCTCTGTATAGATTCCAAGACCTCCAACCTCTTCCACCACCATAGCAAGCAAGTGCTGAAATAGATGGTGTAGCGGTCAGTAAAATACTGTGTTAGGCATAAAGGGTTAATTTCAGTGCTGGCCAGGATGACCAGAAGCTCTGAGGGCAATAAATACACGCTACTAATGCCTCGTACACACGCATCGATAGTTGGCCGTGAATTTCGGCCAACGTCCGATCGGCTGATTTTCGGCTTGTTGGTATGATGCTTTCGACAACCGACTTTGACTTTTCAGCCGAACAAAATCTGGTGTGCAGGCTATAAAATTTTTGTTGGCCGTCAACAGAATGGCCGATTTTCCGTCAGTCAGTACAGATTTCAGCAGACAAAAATCTGATGAGCAAGACTGGGCATGCTCAGAGAAGAAAAAACACACGGAAAGTAAACCAGCACATGACATCACTTCTGAAGTTGGTTTTTGTTGGCCGAGAAAATTTGTGTGCAGTCTAGAGCACATTTCAACCAACACAACAACACTGGACAAAAGACGGCCGATCGGTCGGCCAACTATCGATGCGTGTGTACGAGGCTTAAGACCGATAAACAAATGTCCCTTACTGCAATGCCTGCAAAAGAGATCTGAGACTAGCAACAATTCTGAAGTCTCCTCCTGTACATCTAAAGTCAGTTCTTCTTGCCTGGAAGTCACAGGGGGTACAGTGTCAGTGTCAACTGAATTCTCTGCAATCTTTATAAATACAGTGATACAGTGGATATGTCTTATCTTCCTAAGCACACAGATTTTCTAAGTTTAAAATGCCTTCACAACCCCACTAATGGGCCCCTTTCACCACCAGAATCCAAAGCAGCTAAGTGGGCTGTTATGGCTTTTGTTACACCACTGATCTTCACCCTCTTGCTCTTTAGAAACAGCCCAATAATTGTAAGCCAGTGTCAAAACCGGTGCTTGCTTTTATTCACCCAGCTGTGGCAGTCCCCACTCTTCGCTTTCCACAGCTAAGCTGACATTTGACTGCAGTCTCTGTCCAATGGAGATCATTTATTTTGCTGTGAAGAACGGGAATTTTTCCAGCATGACCTGTTTGACTGATAGGCAGAATTTCAAAGTTGCTACACAAGACCAGATCAAACAGCAATAGAATAACAGCAAAAAAAAAAAAGGAAATGATTAAAAACATAAATGTAATCACTGAAATGATGTACTGCAATTACTGTATCTGTCTAACTACCCATCCATCTATTTTGTCTTGTTGAATTTTTGTGTATTTTTTTTGGTTAGATTGTGGAAGGAATTGGAGTAATTCTCTGCAGGCTTTGTATTTCTTTATTCTAATAATACATTGTTGTTGTTTGATCCCTATGGTCTGCAGCGATATAAAGACACGATGTTCTAGTCTGTGTATGCGTATTGATAGGAGCATCCTGTGTTTGCACAGCTAGCGCTGGTCCTCGTCCTTTGTGAAGAACAGCCACACTCTTTTACAGCATTTATCCCCACATGTTTGAAAATCTGTAGGAGCAATAACAGCAACAACACAGGCATGCTCATTATCACTTATTTGTTATCCCCTACACTGCCAGTCATTGCAAGCAATGCTCAAACCCATCATATCACTTGCAAAATATCAGGCTGTAAAAACATGGTTCCAACTACTCAGTGCCCCAAGCAGTCTCATTATTTTGTGATCATTTGCAATCCTAACCAATGCAGATGTGTTTTAATGACCAATCTCCCAGTTATCTGAGAAGCCTTACTTTATTTAGAGGATCCTATAAATGGCTGATTTTTTTTTAGACAAAATTGTTTTTCAGTACTATGTCTGCTTAACTTTTCCTGCCTGTTTTTGCCATATATCTCTCCCCTGCATTCCTTTTTCTTTCCAGTGTTGAGAGATTTAATAACTAGACTAGATGTATTTATGAAAAAGGAGAAAATGTAAAATATCCCGATACATTTTATATTAAAAAGTAACTTCATTCATCTATTAAATATTGAAAAAAAAAAATCACCTTATGAAAACACTTTATAAAAGCTGTTTTTTTGTGTTTAACAGAAAACATTTTCATTCCTTAGGGTCCACTCTTAGTATACTGAACCTCGCCAGCTCCATGTGTCTACATCCAGAGCATTTCTCTAACTAGGGGTCATAGGGTCACCTCCTGGAACTCCTCCAACAATAAACTTAGAAGTCTAGGAGAAGAAGTAGTCCACCGACAAAGGTGACTTGAAATATAGACCTTTAGAAAATCAATTATGTAACTCATATAGTTGTTCATTTGATGAACTTTTATCTAATCTCTGGCCTGTTCACAAATTTCTCCTTGCTTCCATTCCTTTTCCTTCTGCTTCTGATGTCATGAAATAACGTGTTTCATGAAAGTGGGGATTTCATGAGACGGACACAATAATATACAGTGCAACCTGGTATATCTCACAGTGCTCATTAAAAGAAAGCTAACACAGGCAAAGTAATACACCTATGTTGTAATAATAAACACAGCTATCTAGGCACAATCAATAAAATTGTCATTCTACATAAGGGCACTTTTAAAAGCAATATGTCATAAATATTATACCCACATAACAAGCTTCAGATGGTAGCTACCATTTTCCGTTTCATGGTTATAAAGTGGAAAATTATAAATTTTTCACCCGGACACTGAATTTGACCGAATACTGAATTTATAAAGAACATTCGCTTCATATATTTTTGTGAGTTTGCCTGATTGAGTCACCTTCATCAATTTCTTCCTCTAATCAGCATTTCCCATTTTTCAAGAAGTCAAGGTTTCACAAACATTCCATATATTTGTAATATGACCATTTGCCACATCCAGCCACTTCTAAACATTCACCATTTTCATATGTACCAATTTTAGCAGTGATTCACCGCTGATTTTTATGGAGACCTGTCGTGCTTAATCTTGATTGCTAAACACATTCATACCGAATTCCTTATTTACATTTATCCTGTTCAACTGTTACAGTTTTACATGATACATAATGCAGTATTATTCTATAGGAAGAGTGTCAGTAATTTATTTAACCCAGTCACAGGTTTGTGCCTGGAGTGAACTTAGTTTTGTATTTTATTTCACTCTTGGGCTGCCTACTAGTTCCAAAGGCAGTTTTGGTGAATCAGAAACTATTTATAGACTCTCAATTCACCATACATCTCTAATTATATCAATATGTACATTTTTGAACAAGCAAGGTGACAATTTCTCTTCAAATGTCTAGGGAGGATATAACAACACCTCAGTCACAAGACTTGATAGACAAAGCCTAAATTAGACCATAATTTCACAATTCAAGCAAGGTGAAAGGCTCAAACCTAGCCTTCCATTAAATAAAATTTACTGTAGCTGCTGACTTTTAATATTAGGACACTTACCTGTCCGGGGATCCTGCGATGCCGGCACCTTGTGTCCGCAGCCTCTGACCATCTCCTCCTGTACCGTGTCCACAGCCTCTGACCATCTCCTCCTGTTCTGTGTCTGCAGGCTCTGACCATCTCCTCCTGTGCCATGTTCACAGCATCGGACCATCTCCTCCTGTTCTGAGTCTGCAGGCTCTGACCATATCCTCCTGTGCCATGTCCACAGCCTCTGACCATCTCCTCCTGTACCGTGTCCACAGCCTCTGACCATCTCCTCCTATTCTGTGTCTGCAGGCTCTGACCATCTCCTCCTGTGCCATGTCCACAGCCTCTGACCATCTCCTCCTGTGCCATGTCCACAGCCTCTGACCATCTCCTCCTGTACCATGTCCGCAGCCTCTGACATGTCCTCCTGTACCATGTCCGCAGCCTCTGACACGTCCTCCTGTACCATGTCCGCACAGCCTCCTGTGTACCATGTCTGCACTTTTACCACTTTTAACCAGCATTTGCGCTTATAAAGCCCTATATGATTTCATATCTGTCTTATCTATATATAATACACTCTTCAAATGTGCTTTAAAATGCATGGTTTTTCCTTTTATGAACAAGAAAATAATGATGTTATGCTGTTGGGCTGGTATAATAATGCTATGGGGCTGGTATGAATTTATTTCCAGGGCTGGTTTTCCCAGTTGGTATGGGGGCACTAAAAAAGAGGGGTGTATTCAGGTATCCATTGAGCCATATATAAGTAGGCACAAATGTTTGCCATGGCGGAGTAACAGCCATGGATTCCAATGTGTATAATGTTTTGCATGGTATAATATTTGACATATATTAACGTTGATATGTACAGCATTAAATTGGTTGATATTATTGTTGACATGGTTACCCAATGTAATTGCTGTGCACTGATCAGCTACATGCATCAGTGCCTTCCAGGAAAGCCTTTTTTATCAGCATATTTTCTTGAGATATGTTACCCCTACAGTTATCTTGCTTAAATTGGTTGTAAACCCTCACATATACCCAGTGAAGTGAACAGCCTTTAGGTGATACAAAGAGATTAAACATATCCTCCTACGTAGGTTTTATTTGTTTATCTGCAGTCTTCTCTACCCTACATCCCTTCAAAAGGCCAGAAAAGTGTTAAAATATTTCTTCATCTGTTAGGAGCACAGAGGAGGGGGGCAAAGAGGCTGCAGTTACAGTGTGTAAGAGCTGATTGGAGGAAAGGGACACCCCCCTCCACACAGCAGAAGAACTGTGTTCTGAATAGACAAGCTTCCCCTCCTCCTTCCCGACACAAATGTATCTCACGTGTCGGGAAAACTTCTCAGAAGTGACTCATGCTGATAACAGAGGAACGAAGCACTAGAGGGAAACTACACTTAGGGTTTTGGAGAGAGATAAGTAAACACCACAGATATATGTGATTTGCTAAGATTTGCTAAGATTCAATTTAATTTAGCCACAGACATAATCAGAAGAGACAAAATGAGGAAACAATTATTTAAACTTTAAAATTTGAAACTGGGTGCTGCTTCCTTTTAACCCTGCTGACCTAAGAAGTGGCCCACAAGGACCTTTTAGTAAATACAACAAGGTATGTGAAGTTATGGAGTTGAAAGACATTTTTTTCTATATCGGCTCATCTAAACTGGTGGCATTCTGCTGGTTCAGTTAGGACAATTTTTGTAGATGATGCTTTCTTTGATCCTAGTTTTTAAGGACTGTTCCAATTCAATGGTTAAATGTGGAGCTCATGCTAACTCCCTTTAAAATTCTGCTCTGTGAACACATTATACTGGAACTAAGCAGCTTCATGGAAAAAAAAAAAAAAAGGCTGCATGATCCACTCGGTCATTACTATTCTGTCTGAAAACAGGGAGATAAATGATGTATGGTTTGATACACTTCCTACTCAGGGCTAGAAAGCAGTCTAGATAAGGACAAATAAAAATAATTTATTATTATGGAGGGTTTTAAGTAGACAAATGGGATGAACAATAATTACTTTCACCTAAAAAACTCCCTTAGAGTATTACTGTGCATTCAGTACACTGCCAAGATGAAGCTTTCTTTTAGAAAAAGAAGGAAAAAATAAAAAGCCCCATAACATTATTCATCTGACAAGCTTCTGACTATTTCTGTCTATTGAATAGCTCACGCACACCTAATTTATAAATGCAGTAAACAAAGCCTTGGAAGTACAAAAGAGAGAGGACAATGGGTTATGAAGAACAGAACAAACGTATGGTATGGTGGAACCTTTACCTATAAAAAAAAGACAAAAGTTATAATGCTATACTAGCTTTCTGCATAGTACAAATCCCTTTGCTCCATTACAGCAATAGTAAGGACTTAGCTCTTCCTTATAGCTTGCTTTGGTAACAGGCTGCCCAGGTTCTATAATACTCAAGGACGGGGCTTCCGTTATCAAAGATAATGAACTTAAGAACTGTTTGTGTTGGCCAATACAACCAATGAAATGATGTGTTTCATCTTTCCTGTGCAAGTTACAGAACACTTTTAATGAAGCATACAAATGAGAAGTATAAGGGTTTTTATCGTGAGCTGAGGGTTGATGCTGATACGATAAATGGCAGAACTGAGTACATGGCTAACACACGATGGCTACATAAAGCAATCAGCATGCAAAGCGCCACATTGTCAGATACAGTAAATAAATCTAATAAGGAAAATATAGGGTTTACTGCCATCTGGGAATATCAATGAGGGACTCTGTGCAATCACAGTAATACAAACATAATGGTAAATACAAACAGCAGCTGTGCCAAAAATCAAAGGAAAACAGCATGAAAAAATGAATGCATTTCTCTCGCTGGCGGTATTGAAGGATAAGAAAAGCCAGTAACAATGTCAGGTTTTTCAATGATATGCTAGACTGATGAACAAGTATGAATTCTGATTTCATCAGTTTATAGTATCATATCTAATCAAAGCATGTATCTGATTTGTGTATTCACAGCAGTTTCCCTCTTTCAGTAAACCTGAGTTTAGGGGGGAGCCCTTAAAGCGGAGTTCCGGGCACAGATGTCATTTTTAATAATCATACCCCCGGGACAGTCAGGGCTAGCACATTCCACAATGGCTAGCCTCTGATCTGTCCTGGTTCGCACTTACCTTTTAGAAGAAATACTTACTTAGAAAATTTCTTCCACAGCGTTTCCATCTCTCTTGTGGGCAGCTGAAGCCGGCGCGGTCCTCTTCTGTGTCTTCTTCCGCGTCTTCTTGTCCCAGAATGCGCCGCACCGGCCCCTCTCGTCACTTCCGGCGCAGCGCCGCATTCCTAAACAGCTTCTGGGCATGCCCAGAAGCTGTTTAACAGGGGAATGCAGCGTCGCCCAGAAATGACAAGCGGGGCCGGTGCCGTCGCATTGATTCCTGGGAGCTGTGACGTTCAGCTCCCAGGAATCATAGTGAGGCAGGAAGTGACGGGGTGAGCCGCAGCTCCGAGGGAGGAAGTACTCTGAGGTGAGTATCTTCGATCTTCAATTGCAAGGTGAGTAAACAAAAAAAAAAAAAAAAACTATCCAATTCCTTTTCAGGTGCGGCATACCTAGCGGAGGGGCACAAAAAAAAAATTTGTTTTTGTGCCCGGAACTCCGCTTTAAAATTAAAATAGAGTATTGGTACCCACATTCCATATATTGTATAAGAAAAGAGGAGAGGAGAGAGGGTGTTGGTGACCAACAACTGTATCTCAAGCTAGTGTTGGGGCGGGACTTTTCAGAATATAGAAAACATATAGGTAAGACAAGGAAATATAAAAATATAAGTTTTATTTAAACACACATTTTTAAAAAATATTATTACAAAATATCCATCTGTACAGTACTTTTAACAACAACATAGGACGAATTAGGAAGAACACCCCAACTGGAAATACCAGACAGAAGTGTTGTATACAAGGTATATATATATATATAAATATATATATATATATATACACACATATATATATATATATATATATATATATATGGCTCAGTAAACCTGGTATACTAATAAAATATAGCGTAACTCCATATTTCCTAACAATTAAAAAATGGAGCCCAAATGGGAAGAAAGGGAATGAATCACAGTCCCCTCTGTTTCCAGTTCCTCAGTCCTCTGGCTGTAGTACAGTCTACTGCTAGGCAGGGCCACTGATAGGGGGGGTCCACCAGTCCTTCTGTAGGGCGCCTGGGCACACAGGGGGCCCTAACAGCATGGGGAATCAGTGCAGATGGGTGGAGGGGCAATTACAGATGGAAGCCCTGTGTTGCTTTCTGCAGCAGCTGAAAGCCAGTTTCTTCCCCTCCTTCCAGCTTTCAGCTGCTGCGGGGAGAGACACAGACACAGGGAATCGTTCCTGTAATTGCTTCTCCGACACCGATCCCTCTCCCTGTGTGCCCCCCTTTCACTGTGCAGCGCTGCAGGCTTCCCTGTCCTGTGAAACAATAACAAATTGTAAAAAATAATAATAATTAAACATTGTAATAAATAATTTAAAAAAATTTAAAACAAAATAATTGCAAATTTTTTAACATTTAAAAAAAATGATATAATTTTAAAACAAATGTAAAAAACAATTAAAAAAAGGGTTAATTCACACAGCTTCTCTGTTATGTTTGTGTCTGCTTATAATATTTTTAGTGTATTTTTAGTGAAAATATTGTCTTGATATATTCGGGGGAGGCCCTGCCAGGTAGATTGTCCAGGGCCGCCGTGATTTCTAACAGCAGCCCTGCTGCTAGGACTTCTTATTTCCCAGTATTACATTAAAATAAAAAGTCCATGAGAAAATCTATACCATCCTTCTGAAATGCAGAGGTTGGCCATTGACCCTGTAAGAAGATTCCATTGGACTGAAGAATTAAATAAATGGAAGCATAGATGGTGAAGTAAGAATGGAACATACACTATATTGTTAAAGGATTGGGATGCCTACCTTTACAAGCACATGCATTTTAATCATCCAGTCTGTAGGATTCAATATTGAGTTGACCCACCTTTTGCTGCTATAACAGCTTCAACTCTTCTGGGAAGGCTGTCCACAAGGTTTAGGAGTGTGTCAATGGGGATGTTTGACCATTCTTCCAGAAGCGCATTTGTGAGGTCAGGTACTGATGTTGGACGAGAAGGCCTGGCTCGCAGTCTGCGCTCTAGTTCATCCCAAAGGTGTTCTATCGGGTTGAGGTCAGGACTCAGGTCAGAAATGGTGGAGGGGGGATTATGGTGTGGGGTTGTCTTTCAGGGGTTGGGCTTGGCCCCTTAGTTCCAGTGAAGGGAACTCTTAAGGCATCAGCATACCAAGACATTTTGGACAATTTCATGCTCCAAACTTTGTGGGAACAGTTTGGGGACAGCCCCTTCCTGTTTCATCAGGACTGCACTTCAGTGCAGAGCAAGTTTCAGGTGGAGAAACTTGACTGGCCTGCACAGAGTCCTGACCTCAACCCAATAGAACACCTTTAGGATGAATTAGAGTGGAGACTGCAAGCTAACATTACTGCCTGACCTCAAATGTGCACTTCTGGAAGAATGGTCAAATATTGTCATAGACACACTCCTAAACTTTGTGGACAGCCCTCCCAGACGAGTTGAAGCTGTTATAGCTGCAAACAGTGGGCCAACTCAATATTGAACCATACGGGCTAAGACTGGGATGCCATTAACTTTTGTGTGTGTGTAAAGGCAGGTGTCCCTATACTTTTGGCAATATAGTGTATACACAAATCAGTGTGCAAAATGATAAATCCATGTTTTGTGTTTGCATAAATGGCTACCTATAACTTCTAAAAACTTCTAAAAACTAAATTGTGTATATGCACTGCTAACATAGTATAACTGATACTGTTTGAGTGGTAAAAGCACAGTTGAAATACTTTCTGCATAGTTGCTTTCTTTCAGTGACACTGTCAGTTCTCTGAGGACTGTGCTCTTTTTTAGAATTTGCAATAATGTTAGGGAACAGGATGCCCAAGTTCTATAATGCCTAGTTATGGACAAGTCACAGACCTTTTGCCGTGTTTCTATTATCAAGCATTCTTGAGACCCATCTATGTTGGCCAATGCAATCAATTCAATTATATATTTGATTCTTTTTGTTTTAATACTTATAATAATGCAAAGATGTGAGAGGTATAATGAGGGGTTTCATCATGGTCTGAGGGTTACACAAAGGAGCCTATGTGTAAATGTATGTGTATCATAAATTTGGTGTGTGGATGCCTTCAGCATTTGCACAACGGATGATCACCATATTGTTTGTAATGTGATAATCTACTATGATTGTCAATTCTCTCTAGTGGCCATGTGGTATTTTTCTAATGAGGTATTTTAGAAAAATACTGCATTTTGGCCACTAGATGGCGGTGACGATCAAAGGAGATATTCATTCTACGAACAATATGGTGATCATTTGATGTGTCTGCAAATGCTAAAGACACCGACATTTATACACAAAGCCCAAGGTGTAATCTACATACTTTTCACTTTCTTCTTCCCCCTGATTTAAGGTAAGACTGCCTTTTACACACTGAAAAGCATAAGGCTCCATTCACACCTGAGCGTAGCAATTTACTGGCGTTTTTCGGGAGGTATTTGCAAATGTTTTTGCAGTTTTAAAGTGTTTTAGAAGCGTATTACAAGCGTTTTACAGGTACTGGCATTTTTGTTTAGCCAATAGAAAGCACAAGGGGGAGGAGAGGGAGAGAAAAATAGGGGTGGAGAGCTGCTGTTTGAGAAAAAAACGAGCGACAAAAGGCTTGTAAACGCTCAAGTCAGACGTTTTTTATTGAAGTCTATTTGGCCAAAAAATCTGCCAAAAAGAAGCTCATGTACTTTTCTGAGCAACAGGCATTTTGCTTCAGGAGAACGTTCATGTGTGAACAGGGGCCATTGAAATGCTCTAAAACGCCCTCACCTTGTTGAACGTTTTAGAGCTACAAGGTTTTAAGCAGAAAATCACCTGACATTAAATAATGTACTGTATATCCATTTCAATTTATGTAGGTCTTCCTGAGTGAATGAATAAATAGAAGCATACATGCACAGATCAGTACATCAACCTAAAATGTATGATGCTGCTTCATAAGGTAGACTTATACTCCCATATTATTATAATGGCATATTAAGACTCTTGTTGCAATAGCTAAATCTTTCCTGAAGGAAATGCAGCTGCAGATAAGCAATAGTTCTGGCTAGAGATGTCAAATTTCCAGAAAATGTTATCTTTTTCTATTTTTTTTTAATAAAATTGAAAAAAAAAAAGAAATCAGTGAAGAGTTGTTTTACAATTTGAAAGTCATTTTGTTTCCCTGGGAAGGTAAAATGCAGTGTATATAAAAGTATTATGCTTGAAAAATAAGTACAGCTTAGGTCTTATGCACAGGGGACGTTTAAAAAAATGCCAGTGCTGCTGCCAGGAAAAAGCAGCTGTAAAAACGTGCTTTTAGCATGTTTTTAGCAGCGTTTATGGGCGTTTATGCATGTTTTTTGGCATTAGCATTTCTGGTTTTACAGTAAAAACACTCCCTATAATGTAAAAACATCTAAAAACACCAATAGCCGCTAAACATGGATAACAGCATGTTATAGAGTTTAGCAGCATTTTTGGGCGTTTTGCGTTTTTACAGCTCAACAGCCTCTGCTCCTGGACTAACATGCTGTAATTTTTTTCTAATGCCCTTAAATGCTTATGCCTCCAAACGCCTCTGAAAGTTTATGTGTGCGTGGACACATAGGCTAACATAGAGGGGCTTTAGGAGGCAGTAAAAAAAAAAAAACGTCAGACGCCCCTATTAGCAGCTGTAAAAATGTCATGTGTGCATAAGTCCTAATTCAGTAAATAAACTAAACTTGCTTTTAAAATTGTATTTTTTTTAATTACAAATGGAATAACAAGGACTGAATATGTTAAGGACCTTTCAACTATACGTGAGAACAGGTAACCACCCCCTTTCGTTTGTAAAAATGTAAAAGTTTCCTGCCAATATGCATCTTCATTTACTGACAATGCTGATCCAGAAGCATATATTGCTGTATGAAAAGCTTGATCAATGTTCTTCTGATTTTCGGGTGTAATTTTATCTATAAATGAAGGGATTTTGTATTTTCGGGAGGCCGTGGTTTGCAACACTTCCTTACTTGAAGATGCTGCTGGTTAAGAAACACTTTCTGATGATCCACAAGCAGCAGAAGAGTGTTTCTGAAATGAGAACTCTGGAGGGAAAAGCTGCTTGCACTTATATTATGTCTTTAGGGCACCTCTGGTATGCAAGGATGTGTTTTGTCATCCTTGTAGCATTTGGAAAAGAATATTTCTTTGTAAATTGCAGATTTGCTTTCAGCAGAAATTGCACAATAGAAATGCTTCCAAATTTGCTGTTGGTCTAACCATTTTACTGATAGGAGGGAAAAAAAAACATTCATTGACCAGACTATACAGTAGGTAAACAATATGCCGTTATGGTGGAGAAAAATAAAAGGAATATTTTAAAGGTTAAAAAAATATAAACTAATTTGTCAGACAATATCACCGTCTTAACTGTCAATTAGAGTGATTGTAAGCCCTCACCTTGTAAAGCAACAGATTCAGTTTAAAATAGTAAATGAAAGCCAAAACATTTAAGTATAGATATATTAATACCTTTTCTCCCTTTTTTATAAGAGATCACATTCCCTCTGTCCTCAGCTGCATAAGAGCTGGGGGGAGGAGAAGATGTAGCATGTCAGGACAAGTCTGATCATTGGAGGAGAGCAGGCTGAGTTCCCAGCATAGCTAGAGAACTGACTACAGTGTATTCTCCTGCTTAGTGTGGTCAGTTTTAATATGAAAGCAGGGGGACTGGCAAGATCACTGGGAATTTCACAAAAAGGAAGCAAGGAATATGAAATGTTGGGTTTATAAGGGCTTTAACCTCCCTGGCGGTATGATTCTTTTGGATTTTAGGTGCTGAAAGCGGTACCATTATTTTGCATGTAATTCTTGTGAATGAGCAGTCCAAACCAACTGTATACATTTATATATATTGTAAGGGATTAGCTCGGTGGTAGGCGTGGATGACCCCTTTGGGGGTGCGTTTTCACAGAGAGATAGCCCAAAAGTGCTTGCAAACAACAGGTTTATTTTTCATACAAGTGCATGCAGCAAAACATCCAAAATAAAATAAAACAAAATAAATCCTTGCCTCTGTGGGCGGCTACCTTCTCACAACTGGAACCTACCTAAGAAGTCTTTCCAACCTACTGTTGGGCCGACACTGCTGATCCTACAGCAGACACTCAAATGTCCATTTGTTTGCTTTTCACACAGCACAAACATTGTCCATTGAACATGTCCCTTTGTTTTCTTTCACACAGAAACACTTCGTCTTCTCACCTTTGAGACGTCTTCACTCTTGGTTACCCTCCTTAGCTTCACATCGCTTTAGGGGGTCTTCTCCCATGCTCACCAGCTTGTCGGGAGGCACACATCCGACTGTCCCCCTCTCCCAGCCTACACGGCGACAGGCGGCAGCAGTCCTTCTCCCATGCCCACCAGCTTCGGGAGGTACACGTATGTCTGTCCTCCTCTCCCAGCCTACACGGCGACAGGAGGCAGCACTCAATAGATTTTCTCTGGACAAATTATAGAGGCCTTGATCTCCTCATTCTGAACAGCTGAAGGCCTTTCAACTTCCTGCTGGCTAGCTCTGTAGCCAACACCCTAAATTAATTAATGGACTTTCTAAGTCAGCTGGAAATGTATCTCCTTCCTGTGACTACATTCCCAGATTTAGCTGACTTCCTGTTACATACCCCCCCCTCTTGTTTCAACCCTAGGGTTGGGACACAGATTTCCAGGCACGCATGTGTCAAGCACTGCTGACTCACTGATAAGCCTCCTATTATCCTCAAGCTTCCGGATGAAACTGTTTTGTCATCTTCATTGACGGATTTCTCATAAATGCCACACAGTTTGTCTCTCATCTCATATACACATTCTTCAACTGCATTTTTGGCATCATTTTGCTCCTTCTCGTTTCTGTCATCTTCATTGACAGCTTTCTCATAAATGTCAGACAGCTTGTCCCTCATAACCGTCTGTCCAATCCACCATGGAGGACCGTGATCCATAGGCAACTCAATTGGGCTAGTCTTAATGTCTTCAACATTCTTAAGACGCCTCTCTCTGCAATCCATAAATGTTTTCCACAAAACTTTGAGAACCTTTGCTTCACTAAGCTTTGTTCCAAGTAGGGACTCTTGACATCCCTCTGTGACTTGAGTTGCCTCTCCATACATCTGTACACAATCATTGACTTTTTGTTGTAAAAGGGAATGATCTTCCTTCTTGAGCTTTGCTTGCTCTAAGATGCTGTGCAGAGGATTTTCCAATTGAGACAACAGGCTGTCACACATTTCTTCAAAGTGACCCCTGTTCCTTTTCCCAGAGATATCAATATCATTCACCAAACATTTCATATTCATAGGCAGATCTGAAGCATTTGCACTCATCAACTTCTTAAACTTTTCGCCCTCCTGAGCGAGTCGCAGTAAAGGCCTACTATTTGATTTGATATTCAGTTTATATTTCTTGCCAAACTCTTCACAGAAGAAGCCAACCAGAACATCATCAACTTTCCTTCCACCAACATAGGGGTCAAAGGCAACAACACAGTTGAACCCAGCGATCTGGGTGGTATCCATTATAGACCTCCTCTCTGCATCAGTGAAGAAGCATGGAACTGCAACACATTCTTTTACAGGTTTCTTCAATGCACTTTCTGCTGAACTATTTGACCGCTCAAGGTCACCTAGTTCTTTTTCTCTATCTGAATTCCACATGGAATGCATCTCAAGATCACGATCAAACTTCTGCCACCCGTCTTTTACCAGTTTCATTTTAGAAATATTCTCTGAAAGGCACTTGAAATTCATTTGCTTCACGTTTTCACCAACAGCCTTAGTTTTCTCCACTAGGTGGCGTTTGCTTTTTCCTCCCAGATTTATATCACTTGCTTTAGTTTTCTCCGCTTTAGTTTTCTCCACTAGGTTTTCAGCCTGAACTGAGAAATCATCACATTTCTTACACAACTCCTTTATTTGCTGAAGTTCTAATGATACATTTTCCAATGCTTGAAGTTTTTGAAGGAACGGTTTATTCCAAAGGGGTGATTCAAGCCACGTGTCATCACATTTCTGAGGCTCACTCAGGACAGACCCCAAAACACTGATCCTTTTAAAAACTGCATCAGGCACACTATCCCCTCTTTGGGACAGATCCTCTGTTGCCTGGAATTCCTCTTCCAGTTCCTGCAACGGAATCTTCATCTCTTCTACTTGCTGTTCTAAGGCTCGTTTAGACTTTTCTAGCTCCTGAACGCTTTTCACAACATCATCCTTGGAGCTGACCAATTCTTCCATTTCTGTACGCAGCTGTTTGTTAACACTTTCTAGTTCAGCCTTACACTCTAGAACTTCCTCCAAAGAGCGAGCCAAGAACAGGGCTTTGCTCTCGTTATCACGCGCCTCCGTTTTTGCACGGTCGCGTTCTTCTGCATATTTTGCAGACACAGTCTTCTCTTCACCAAGCATCTGATCAAACTTCTTTTTCACATCTTCAACACACTGTAATGAACCAACGCTTTCTTCCATGCGTTTTTTCATATCCGCTATCTGAGCTTGCAATGTTGCGACTTGCTCTGATAGGTTTTTCTTTGCTTCCGCCTCCTCTTTTAATTGTTCCAGGAAGCCATTTTTCTCATCTTCCATTTGTTTGAGCTTTGTGCTAAAACTCAGCCTTTGACACCTCTCTTCCTGTAAGAGTTCCTGCGTGTCTTGCAGCTGCGATTCCAAGATAGAAAAATCTTCCGCAATTTCTCTAGATTTGCTGTCTGCTTGAGAAAGCTGATTTGTAACATTGTCCAACTCAACCTGCAGTCGGTTTGCCTTCTCTGACAGCTTAGCACACAATCGGTCACCTTCTGACACCTTGACTTGCGATTCCAGAAGCTGTGCCTCTACTTTTTCCCTCTTATGTTCACAATCTCCTTTTCCCTGCATAAGAGCCTTCACCTCATTGGCTAGCATCTGGGAATAAGAATGTAATTCTGCCACACAGGCTTCTTTCTCCTTTAACTGCTGCTGGACACGTTGGGCTTCCCCTTTCCAACTTTCACAGTCCGCACGCCATTCATTTACCACATTGCTCAAAGTAGTGAGCTCATACACAGTACTCAGTAATTTAGCCTCTCTTTCACTTTTCTCGTTGTCGCTGAGAGACAATGTCGTTTTCAGAGCGACATTCTGTTCCTGCGACTCCTGCAGGTCTATTTTTGTAGCTCCCAAAGACTGAAGACTTTTTTCCAGCTGATTACGCAACTCCAACATATCAGCCATACTTTGCTTCTGCAAAGTCTGAATTTCACTTTCCTTTTCCATGAGGATGGTATCTTTCTCCATTATAGTCTCTCTGCGTTTTTGCAACTCGACCAAAAGAAGAGCAGTGGATTCTTCCCACTGTAACACATGAGACTTGAGTAGTTCATTCATTTCCTGCAAGTTTCTATGCTCCATTTTAAGCAATTCCAAGGCTTGTTCCTTTTCTTCCATTTTCCGTTGCAAGGCATCCAACTCAGCCCTGCACACATACTCGGTTTCCTCCAAACCGATGGCCTCCATTGGCTGCTGGCGTCTCTGTTTCCAGCCTGCCATGCTCTCTTGGTGATCCTTTTGTTGAGCTGCAAAGCTCCGTTGTTTCAGCATCTCCCCCATTTTGGGTTTACTTTTCATCTGAGAACCCTGCGTCTCCAAAGCAGTTTCATTTGCCCCAGTGTTGCTAGGAACAACAACTTTTCTCTTTAGCCGATTCCGTTCAGGCATGGATGGGGCTGGTTCAGACGGCAACATCCCCTCCATCCATAGAATCCGGTCTCTCATTTCATCTATCTTTGCATTTTTCAGGCGTTTGGATCGCCCCATCTTCAATAACTCCACAAATTTTTCACAGTCCAGCAAAAAATTTTCAGACCACTGTCTCTTTAACACATGTAGTTTTTCTCTCTCTTGCAAGATCTCTTTTCCTGCACACACAGTTTGTGCAGTCACTTGCACCAGACACAACAAAGTTCATCAAATAATTTTGAGACCGCTGTCTCTTTAAAACACTTTTTTTTTTTTTTTTTTCTGTCAGGATCTTCTCTCCTGCACACATAGATTGTGCAATCTCATGCACCAGATAAAGTTCATCAAACATTTGCACTTCCTTGCAGGGATCTCTGCTTATGCCCACTGCATACCTCCACCATATGTAAGGGATTAGCTCGGTGGTAGGCGTGGATGACCCCTTTGGGGGTGCGTTTTCACAGAGAGATAGCCCAAAAGTGCTTGCAAACAACAGGTTTATTTTTCATACAAGTGCATGCAGCAAAACATCCAAAATAAAATAAAACAAAATAAATCCTTGCCTCTGTGGGCGGCTACCTTCTCACAACTGGAACCTACCTAAGAAGTCTTTCCAACCTACTGTTGGGCCGACACTGCTGATCCTACAGCAGACACTCAAATGTCCATTTGTTTGCTTTTCACACAGCACAAACATTGTCCATTGAACATGTCCCTTTGTTTTCTTTCACACAGAAACACTTCGTCTTCTCACCTTTGAGACGTCTTCACTCTTGGTTACCCTCCTTAGCTTCACATCGCTTTAGGGGGTCTTCTCCCATGCTCACCAGCTTGTCGGGAGGCACACATCCGACTGTCCCCCTCTCCCAGCCTACACGGCGACAGGCGGCAGCAGTCCTTCTCCCATGCCCACCAGCTTCGGGAGGTACACGTATGTCTGTCCTCCTCTCCCAGCCTACACGGCGACAGGAGGCAGCACTCAATAGATTTTCTCTGGACAAATTATAGAGGCCTTGATCTCCTCATTCTGAACAGCTGAAGGCCTTTCAACTTCCTGCTGGCTAGCTCTGTAGCCAACACCCTAAATTAATTAATGGACTTTCTAAGTCAGCTGGAAATGTATCTCCTTCCTGTGACTACATTCCCAGATTTAGCTGACTTCCTGTTACAATATATATATATATATATATATATATATGTATACATATATTATGTATACATGTATTATATATATATATATATATATGTATATATATATATATATATATATATATATATACATATATATATGTATATATATATATATATATGTGTGTGTGTGTGTGTATATATATATATATATATATATATATATATATGTGTATATGTGTATATATATACGTATATATGTATATATATATACCTATATTTACATAAAAAGTACAGTAAAACTGCAGGGAAGGGCACTGGGGGGCAATGTAATGTGAATTTATTTTATTTTGAACTATATCAGTGTGTTTGGTGCATTTTACATTTGAATTTGCCGCCGGTTCCACCCCCCGGCGGACGTCACGTCGCCGGAGACGGAAGCCGGGGCTCGCAGACGATCGGGAGGAAGCTCCGCCGCCGCATACTGCTCGCAGTCTTTGCTGGATCCCGGAGAAAAGGTAAGTAAAACCTCCTCCAGCATCCAGCGATCTTCTTAGCGCTACCCCGAGTGTGACTCGGGGTTACCGCTTATGGCACTAAAATCTTACCCCGAGTCACACTCGGGAATACCACTAGGAAGGTTAAGGCCTGAGAGGACAGAAACTATCATCTACTGTATCCCAACAATCACCCAACTGTAGGAGGTACAAGATGGAGCTCACAAGCAAACCAAACTGGAATGTTTCCCCTGCAGTGCCCCCTTGAGGCAGATATGCAGATTTCTCTTGTTTGAGAACTGCATTGAGAAGTACAGTGTTACTTGAATTGTATTCCAGGATTTGCTTGTCTTCAGCTGAGAAAACTTGCAATAATTTAAGGCTTTACATAAAGTCTCAGAAATCTTTCATTAAGGTCTCCATGTTTTATGGTTTGAATGCCATGTCATAGATATTTTATTTATGTTTGTAAAAGAACATATTCCACATTTCTTTCTTTTCTGAAAAAAACAAAACAAAAAAAAAAACAGCTTTAAAAAATAAACATAAAAAGCCTGTTTTTTTCCCAATTTGTGGAGTTCTTTTTCCAAGCCTTCCCATCTCTAGTTCTGGCAGCATCATTTCTGTTAAAGGAGTGGATCAGCTGGCTATGTGACCAATCCTTCTCTTCAGGTGATCAGCTCTGCAAGGCCCTGGAGCAGTGCTTTCTCCAGTAATGGTAATTCACTCTCCTATTACTTTGTATTTATCTAAATCAGTAAAAGTGAATATAATAAAATATGTTTTTTGGCTTCAGCAGTTTAATTACATTTTGGACCGGCAAATGTAAAATACTTACAATTGTAGATATACAACATGAACACATTATCTAAATGTAATAAAGTAGAAAAAAGACAGAATGGGTCAAAAATACAGAGTTTTAGAAAACAATTATCAGCACACTCAGAGATTTGTTTGCGAAAGCTCAGGACTAATGAATTAAAACAGCCTCTTAGTGAAAGACTGATGGATGCTTGGGACACGCTTCCAGCAGATTTTTCTGTTTATCTAAAACATAGATCTTTTTGTGTTCTCTGGGAACGCACATTATGGCGCATAGGCAAACTTGATGGCTGTAGCATTTTAGCAATATAGGAAGTCATGAAATGTATGATCCAGGCCCTGATAAAACACAAATGAATTTGAAATAAAAGAATCACTGCCTTTTTTTTTTTTTTTTCTTGCCGTCTGGAAGTAGGACTGTGGCGACTGTGAACAGGAAAATGAGCTTTCCCATATGTGAAGGTATTTTCATTTACTAAATAAAATGCAGGGGCTTTTCTAGCTAGAGGTCAATATAACAGCCCCATCAGATTTTCAGTTCCAAATCCCTTAGGCTCATAATCCAGCACTGAAAGTTTATATATGTATATATGCTATGTGTTATATATGAAACAGAGTTGAGTTTTATTGAATGCGTGTTTTATGAGCAAGTGTTATTGCAATGTATGTGTCTTTAGAAATATTTATTTTTAGAGCATCCCCTGCTCCCTAATGACCAAACCAATTCCACGCATAAAGAATGTATAGCATGAATAATACAAAGGGTGGGGGAGGAAATTTGGAGAACAGAAATATCTTCCACCATCTGCCTATTTCCTGTATGAGCACCTGGTTTTTGTACAATTAGACGGCCAATAACTAATGTTGGTGTGTGGCTAGTGTGAGGCAAGTGGAAAACTGCCAAGTCTGCTCCCCGGCCTTACAAGAAAATCTCACAATTAGCAAATGCAGATGTGTTTTCCTTCTTTCCCAACTATGTACTTGATATAGACACTAAAATCAAAATATTTACATATAAAAACTTTTTAGACCGAGGGGAGTAGTAATAAAAGAATCCACGTTCATACCGTTTTATTATTTAAGTAGCGATTACGGTGAAGCTCTGTCGTTATAATGGTAACATTTACCTAAAAAGCCATTCTGCATATCATAATGACATTTGTTTTCCCGATTGCTTCAATTTCATATACAGGTTTGTAAATACTCCCTCTAGTGGTGATCTGTATATTAGGGATTGTGATTAGCTCACCCTGCTCCCAACCTTTAGCTTGGTAGGCCATATGGGGAGTCTTTGGTTTCAGTCAGGTCAAACCTGATCTATGAATTTGGATGAAGAGCGTAAGGGGCAAGTAAGCACTATTATTGTCTGGATCTATTAAACTGGTAGTAAACTCTGTAAGAAAGGCAATATCATAATGTGCTAGCACATTATGAAAGACTTACCCTAACCACTTGAAAACCAGGCCTATTTCTGACATTTGTTGCTTACAAGTTGGCGACCACTTGCCGACCGCCGTATCTACGTCGCTCGCCTGTGAGGCTCTAGGGGGCGAGCGCACGCCGCCGGAGGCGCGCTCCCGACCCCGCTCGCTCCCTAACATCTCCGCGCGTGTGACCGGCGGACCCGATGTCCCGATGACCCGATGGCCGGTCACTCTCGATCGTCGGGTGGAGAGGGAGAAAGGCCGGCGGCTGATGTAAACAAAGCCGCCTGTCATTCTCCCCTGTGTAATGACAGAGATCATACGGTTCTGCTATGCAGGATCGTATTTCTCTGTTGTTACACGAAAAGCCACGCCCCTTTACAGTTAGAAACACGCCCCTAGGGACACACTTAACCCCTCCTTCTCCAATAAAGTTAACCCTTTCCCTGTCAGTGTCATTTTTACAGTAACAGTGCATATTTATAGCACTGATTACTGCAGTAATGTCACTGGTAACCCCAAAAGTGTCAAAAATGTCAGTCAAGGGTCCGATCTGTCCGTCGCAATGTCGCAGTCCCGCAAAAAAAAATTGCAGATCGCCGCCATTACTCGTTAAAAAAAAAACAACAAAAATGACAAAAATCTTTCCCTTAGTTAGTAAACGCAATAACGTTTGCGCAAACCAATCGAAATTCGCTTATTGCGATTTTTTTTTACCAAACATATGTAGCAAAAAACAAATTGGCCTAAAATGTTAAAAAATTTTGATTTTTACAATTTTTTGGGGGGGAATTTCATGTAAACAAAATGTGAAAAATATTGTTATTTTTTCAAAATTTACGCTCTTTTTTTGCTTATAGCGCAAAAAGTAAAAATCGCACAGGTGATCAAATACCACCAAAAGAAAGCTCTGTTTGTGGGGAAAAAAAAGGATGTCAATTTTGTTTAGGTACAGTGTCGCACGACCGCGTATTTGTCCGTTAAATTCACGCAGTGCCGAATCGCAAAATAGGGCCTGGTCAGGAAGGGGGTAAAATCTTCCGGGGCTTAAGTGGTTAAAATCAGTATTTTTTGCAAGAAAATTACTAAGAACTCCCAAACATTATATAAATATTTTTAGCAGAAACCCTAGAGCAGTGATGGCAAACCTTGGCACCCCAGATGTTTTGGAACTACAGTTCCAATGATGCTCATGCACTCTGCAGTGTAGTTAGGCATCATGAGAAATATAGTTCCAAAACATCTGGGGGTGCCAGCCAAGGTTCACCATCACTGCCCTAGAGAATAAAATGGCGGCCATTGCAATATTTTATGTCACACTGTATTTGCGCAGCAGTCTTTCAAACGTAGTTTAATTGGAAAAAATACACTTTAATGAACAAAAAAAAAAAACTAACCAGTAAAGTTAGCCTGATTTTTGTATAATGTAAAAGATAATGTTATGCTGAGTAAATAGATACCTAACATGTCATGCTTTAAAATTGTGCCCACTCGTGGAATGACAACTACGGTACTTAAAAATCTTCATAGGCGACGCTTTCAACATTTTTAACAGTTACCTGTTTAGAGTTACAGAGGGGGTCTTGCACTAGAATTATTACTCTCACAATGATTGCAGCGATACCTCATATGTGTGGTTTGAACACTTTTTATATTTGTGGGTGTGACTAAAAAATGCGTTTGCTTTGGCGTGCGAGCACAGAGGGATAGGGTGCTTTATTATTTAATTTTTTTATATTTTTACACTGCCCCTTTAAAAATTCTGATCACTTTTATTGCTGTCACAAGGAATGTAAATATCCCTTGTGACAGTAATAGGCAGGGACAGGCAGTGCTGTATCTTGGCCTAGGCCAACAAGGCCCAGGCCTAGGGCAGCACTTTGCAGGGGGGCAGCAAAAAAGCTGATGGGACTGCACTGATATGCTGCCCTGATGGGCACTGATATGTTGCACTGATGAGGCAGGACTGATAAGCTGCACTGATAAGGCAGCACTGATGGGTACTGATATGATGCACTAATGGGCACTGAGAGGCTGCACTGGTGGCCACTGATGAGGCCGTACTGATATGCTGCACTGATGAGGCTGCACTGATGAGCACCGATAAGGCTGCACTGAAGGGCACTGATGAAGCTGAACTTATGGGAACTGATGAGGCTGCACTGATGGGCACTTATAGACTGTGGTTGTGATCTGTGGTTTACAGATGACAGGGCGGGTCATAAACAGGAAAGGGTGTAGCCTTTACAGGAAGGGGTGGGTCATATTTAAATTAGGGGTGCCCATGTTTAGTCAGCCTAGGGCAGCACAAAACCTAAATACACCACTGGGGACAGGTACTCTTTATGGAGGGATCTAGGGTCTAAAAGAC